>NC_139674.1:11562564-11565064 GCF_951799395.1 Argentina silus
ATGTGCAATATTAATGCAGGGGAGGTTGAATAAGTGATAGGCAAGCGGGAGCTTCGCTGTGTTGTGGTAGTCTATATTTAATGTGCAGGGATGAGCCTAACACCACAACATTTTACAATGCTTGACTTACGTGAACAAACACAGAAGGGCATGAATTATGCAATCGGATGCTTTCATCCGGCACATAACACGTGTTTAGTAAACAAGCTGCTTACTCTTTTGCTAACAAGATGTATTTGGTAAATAATAGATATTCAAATCTGCTCTCTCTCTCTCCCTTCTCTCTGTCGGAGAAGAAGAAAGTTGTGTAATTTGTTGTATTATTTAATACTTCTCCCCCCTCGCCGCCTCCTCTCTTCACGCCTCTGGAAGACAAACAAACACAAACAATAAACGAAAACATCAAGGAGGCGACGACGAGCTGTTGTTTTCTCTCTGAACATCTTGTGAAAATATTACTTTACCCATAACAACACCCCCCCCTCCCCCTCCTCCCTCTCCTCCCCCCTGCACAATAAATGTGTTATCACACTTTAAAATATTAATCCGTGTGACATACATCTTTCTCAAAGACAGAGAGCGCGAAAGAGAGAGTGAGAGAAAGAAAAAAGAGAAAAAAGAAGAGAGAGAGAGAGAGATAGAGAGAAAGAGAGAGAGAGTGTGACTATCTCCACAGTGACAGGGGGGGAGAGAGGGAGAGAGTTCTGTGGTGAGACTTTAATCAAAGGAAATCAATAGAATAAATATTTTATTTTTGAACAAGCAGTGGCACCCACGATGTGGAATGAAATCACAGTCTTTGCATTGTGCTGTCACCCTGCATTCCACCACCAGGCTCTCATATGGAACCACACTACCGTACTACTCTGTTGCGCTGGGGATCCCAAGGACTGTAGCACACATGCCGTACAGTAGGGTGCGTCCTCATACTCTCTCCACCTTCCTCGCGTCCTTCTCAAACCGCATTGGAGGAGAACATCGGAGGTTCATCCCCTTCGATATTCTCCTCCAATGGGTGTTTGAGAAGGAAAAGCGAGGAGAGAGTACGCGAGGGGACGGAGGGGAGACTATTGAGACACGCCCATTGAGTGGGATAGGATAGGAGGCATCTCTCCGCTCGTCCAGAGTATGAGCCTTGTATGAGTATGAGCCTTGGCTTAGTGCTGTGGTGTTTATCCAGGCTTCAGGAGGGGTGCAGTGTTTCGTCAATACGCTTGTTTGATCAGGGATTATCTTTATCGATGGAGGGATTCAAACAAACAGAGCCCTGCTAATGGTTGGATCATCAGCCACAACGTTCCTTTATCCACTAGGGGCTGGGGAGGCCTGGAGATGGATGGAGGAGAGAGGAGAGGAGCGTTTTGTTCAACAACAACCCCCCCACCCCCTCCCTGTTCCGACCCCCCAGGCACACTCTCAACCCCCCCCCCCCCCCCCCCCACCACAGTTCACCTCATTCCACATCCCCTCACTCCAGCCACACACACACACCACATACATCCCCTCAGACACTTACACCCACATACCTCCTCCCCCCTTCCTCAGACACTCTCTCACCCCCACCCCTACCCCCCCCACCCCCACCACCACCCCCCCCCCCCCCACCAACCACCAGAGCCTAAGGGTGTCCCTTCCCTAACCACACACAACACCCCCGCCTCCTAACCCTACCCCCCTCGCCCCCCCCCCCCCTCCTCCACCCCCTTCTGTACATGTGGGGCCTGGGGAGCAGGGAACCCCAAAGCACCAACAGATGGGCTGCAGTCATTACCCTGCCGACACCAGTAACCAACGATATGTGCCTTTTAAATGCTCTTATACATATAGATGAACAGAAACTTGGCATGACTCGCTGAAGTGAGTGTGAGTGAGCTCAATTCGTATGGACCTCAAACAGCTGTCAGAAATTACAGCCAATCATCGGTGCTCTGGGCGAGGAGTGGGCGGTGGGCCCAGACTTGTGACAACCAATGGGCTTGATTGGGGAAGACAAATTGAGCCCTCTTGGTAAAAGCCAGGCGTTCTCCCTACAATGTAATTTGTCACTGTTTGCTTGCGTTTAGCGGCCTCTCTGATAGTTTATCACTTACTACGGTATAGGCACTGTCATATTTCTCTCTCTCCTGTAAGTGGAGGGGATTTACACAGCTTCACACAGTTTGTCTCCTCAGTTCTGAATCGTTCTTGCGCTATCAAAGTGCCTCTCAGCACAGCTTGTGTTCCTTTCAAAAATGATCTGGCCAAACATGATTGACGAGCGAGATCTATTCTCACGTCTCTCGGTCTTCCCGCCCTCCTAGCCGTGATGTGAGCGGGGAAACGAAGCGGAGCTGTCAGAGGACGACGGACACATGTATCAATCAACACGGGTTTGTTGTTGGAAACACAGAGAGTTGTATAAATCAGTTATCATGTTACAGGCTGACTGTACATTTATATTTAGCCTGCGGGGATCTGAAAAATGTATGATTATTGTTTTGATTTGACTATGGTCACACTC
>NC_139674.1:11567564-11570064 GCF_951799395.1 Argentina silus
TCTCTTTTTTTTTTTTTTTTTGGAAAAATAGGCCAAGGTAACTTCCAAGGGTTCCCCGTGGGGTTTGTGTGATATTTAACTACGGCTTACAGTGGCATTTACTAATTTTATATGTGCAGAATTTATGGCAGATTCTTATTCCGAGAAAAAGGGGGAGAGGTACAAAGGTGGCCGGTCTCTGTCCACTGTGTATACAGTGGTATTAAGTGAACTATTCACAACACGTACTGGTGACATGTGCATCGCTATTGTGTCTATAACTCCGCTGCTTTCTCCCCTCGTGCCACAATTAAATCCTAACCTTAGCATTTGAAGAAGGTGACCGAGAGCAGCCAATTTGTTGTCCCTATCACCTCCCCTTCCCCTTCAACACAGACAACCTCGCCTTCATGCATATACCAGACACTTCACCGTGATACACTCAATCCCGGGGTATTTTCCCAGAACAAAGGCGGGCTGGATACATGGCCTCTTTGTCACAGTTATTTCTCACCCGCGGATCCCTCCAGTACAGATACCAGACACTTCACCAGATGCAGTAAACACGGGGTTATTTCCCACAAGAAGCTCCGTAGGGGTTGACAGGACCGTGGGATACATCAAACGCTACAAACACAGAGACACACGCCACAGGGGTTGGCCTAAGTCACCGTGGAAACCGACATCCAGGAAGTCAGTCAGTCAGTCAGTTAGTCAGTCAGTCAGGAAGGCCACTGTCAGAATCCCAGGTTTGAACCCATGACCTCTGCATATAGCGACTTAACCACTATAGATACACTCCTGGAAGACAGTTCAGCTCTGTTCCTCAAATAAAAAAAAAAAAAGCAATATTCAAGTCAAGTCAAAGTTACAGTATAGAAAATTGGAGGGGAGGAAGAAGGAGGAAGAAACGATAAAAGGAAATGCTAGAAAAGGGGTTCAGAAGAGGATTGACCCCCCAGGGCTTAAAATCAAATTGCAACGGTATTGTATTCCCTCCCTTTTCCAGTAGCTCCAGCATAAGCTCCTTATTGATACACATGTGATGAGAACACCCATACCTGAGTCTCATCCCTTCTGTCAAAGTACAGGACTCGGATTGGGGTGGGGTAGGGGAGCGGGGGTGGGGGGGGGGGTATGGGGGGGTATGGGTGGGTGGGGGAGAAAATCACTGGGTCCCTTTTCTATTCCAAAGTAAAGCCAAATCCCTTGGGTGGGATTCTGTCTCCTCCTGACTCAATAAAATAATTAGCTTTTGGTCTGCACGGTCGTTAATCAACCGCAGTACATATGCAAAAAAAAAAGAAAGAAAAAAGGAGACAAAATGTATTCTTATATTCTTATCCCCTTTTCACTGGCAGCGGTGCCACTTTTATCTGTGAAAAGTCGCTGATGTGCACTTTTCAGATTTCTATAAAACATACAGTATCGGAGATTGCTTTTTAATTTTATGTTTAGTCTACAGGAACTCAGATTATTGCTCCCTGGACTGGGTCGAGGAGTACCGCACGTATCAGCATAAATGTTTCGTTTAAAATAAATCTCCTGTGAGCCAATAAGAGGGCAAGTCATGTAATGATTTTGTTTAAATAAACACTAGGCTGTTTTTCCTTCAGATTGCTCGGGATTGTCAGTTATAACCGTGAACATCTGTTTGGCAATGACGTCCGAGTTACAAACTGCTCTGACAATTACAACACCCCTTATACATATAAGCAAGGACACAAAAAACAGCTGTGGACAATTTTTGGATGCACTCTAACAAGGGTGAAAAGCAACCGGTGTTGATTTTCATAGTACAAAAAGCACTTGTTTCTTAAACATGATCAACCGACACAATTTGCTGTTAGGCCTTTATTAAACGTGCATAGCCCTTTTTCGTTGACTGCCATTTTACGCCAAGACTAGCTGAACATCTCCATGTATTGTACCAACATTTGTGACTGTGACATTTGTTTTAGCAGTAAACATGATATGGATTTGATAACTGTTGTCACAAAGCCATCCGAATCCATAAAGAGTGGGTTTTAATGTTTTATGAATAAGACTTAATTCCACTATAAAATGAGATGAAACCACGCAGAACAAGACTTGTGAGAGACGTGTAGCGTTACGACGGGTTGGAGGAGAGGTGAGAGAGGTGTCTGACAACAAGCCAGATCCCTCGGTCTGTGGACGCGTTTGACACGTTGCAGTCTGCGATGGCTCTAAAATATGGAGCGTTAATTCAAGGCCTGACACGTCGTCTTCAAGTCTCTGCCTTCGCTTTCTTCTTGGCAACAAATTACAATTACAAGGTAACAGAGGATGTTTCTACTCCTCACCAGAGAATAAATCAATGTTATCTCTCACCTACTGTATGACGGGCAACTGGGCTTTACCCTGGAAAACACAACAGTGCTACTGTATTGTACAACTATAATATAATTACTACTACTGCTACTACTACTACTACTACGAATAATAATAATAATTGATTCCGAGAATTTGTATTGCATGGAGAATACTAATCTCTTCTACT
>NC_139674.1:11575064-11577564 GCF_951799395.1 Argentina silus
CCACAAAAAGAAGAAAATGGGATGTTGACACACTAGAGATACAGTCCAAACAATCGGGTTAGACTGGAAAACATGGTTCGCCTTGTCCCCAACAATGTCTGTGTTTAAACAGTTATCTCCTGACTACAACACGTGTCCCCCGGGAACAAAAGAAGAAAGCTTTCGCTCAAATACAAGTGCAAGTTTTGGACATTTTTATGACACTGTCAGCCGGCATTCATCCTCCCTCACAAAGCCGGCATCTGGTTGTGTGTCACGGCGGAGACAAAGCCATACCAAGACAAATGAATTCCCCAGGATGTGCTTGTTTAAAGGGGAGATCTGTTCCGTTCAGGCGTCTTGACACAACAGCGCAGATACAACAAATGTGCCCTTTCTGGCGGAACATGGGGAGACAGGAAACAGCCGGGGACAGGCCAATGAAAGAGGCAGTGTGTGTGACAATCCTCATATCTAACCTCTTAATGAATTCAGCATCACAATCAATACTCTACCACCGCTTATTTTCCCTCTTCTTCTTCTTCTTCTTCTTCTGCTTCCCCTTCTCCAAATGAGAAATGATGAATAATAGAAATATCATGAAATTCATCTTCCAGTCGTGAAATCCAAAACCTTCCGAACCCCGGGTGGGTGGGGATGTGTGTTAGGTGTTAGTTATCCCTGTGCCTCCGTGTCACCCTCTTCTTATTCCTGCATGCTTGAGAGAAGAGGCTTAGGGGCCTATTAAGGACCACAGCCTCCGAGGCGACAGTGGCTGTCTCTAATTGTGCCTGTCTGTGTCTGCGCCGCGTCCAGCCACATCTCCAAACCAGCATCATCATCTCAGATAGTGACCTTATCATGAACAGAGAGAGAGAGAGACAGACAGAGACAGAGAGAGAGAGAGAGAAAGAGAGAGAGAGAGAGAGAGAGAGAGAGAGAGAGAGAGAGAGAGAGAGAGAGCGTGCGGATCGGGCTGCCCTTGCTATATAACTGACAAACCCGCCGGTCTATTACAGAGGAATAATCGGCCCTGGCTGTCATCTCACTCATTACCCCCGCAGAGGTCATAGGTCGCGGCATGGACGTCCCAAGTGGTCATTTAACTCTCCTTAACACAACAAAGAATGCAGATGACATCCCCGATGCATAAGAAAGGTTACCTACGGCGAGCAGAGAGGTCTTGGGTTCTCATTGAATATTTAAAAAACACTTGAAGCCCGGCTCGGCCCCCTCGGCTGGCTGGATGACCACAGGTTCAGGGGGGAAGCTCGCTAAGGCGAGACGGGAGAATAACAGTTCATCCTTCTGGCGACCTTGGAAATGTGCTTCGCCTTCTGCTGTTTTAATACGAGCTCAAGCTCCCCACTTTTTACGGATGTTTTTTTTTATTTTTTATTATGAATACGGTAAGAAATGAGAAGTGAGAGGTGAGACTGAGGGGTTTTATGATACTGCCCAGCGGAGTTCGCCGGCTAGCTACCCCTAACAATGAGCCGGAAACCAGGGCCGAGGAAGGTGGAATCATTCTGACCACATTAACAGTGGAGTTATTGTAAAAGGGATAAATGGGCCTTATATCCTGTGGTATCCAGCAGGTCGAGGCCACACACTAACAACCTGGAACAACACTTGCATTGAGAGGAGGCTTTTAATACTTTTATTGTTCTATCGCAAGTCAGTGACTGTTATTTCATAACCCCAATTTCCATGTCTCCATGCCAATATCAAGATTGTAGTGAAACTCAGACCACCCGTAAAAATGAACGCCTGACTTGACAAAGACACTGATGCTTTATGGATATCATCTCAATCCCCTGGATGCACACACACACACACACACACACACACACACACACACACACACACACACACACACACACACACACACACACACACACACACACACACAGTTGCTGTTCCCCTTCTGGTGAGGTTAGCACCAGTCACCCATGGCTGCTAAGCAAGCCCCAGCTCCAGTGCAGTGCAGGGACCAACTGCCTCTCCTAGGGACACTGGGGACTGACCAAGCGGAAGCAGAGGAACATCTAAAAACACTTTTTTTATTCATCTTCAGGGCAAAAAAAGTGTATGGGCGCGCACACGTGTGTGTGTGTGTGTGTGTGTGTGTATGTGTGTGTGTGTGTGTGGGGGCCAGGGGCTGTTGTGACACAACCGCCCTTGGGCAAACACTGACACAACTGAAGTGCTTGAAACTAGGACAGGGCCCTGGAAATCTCAACAAAGTGTTGTCAGATTTACATCCATGTACAGTATGTGTCTCTCTTTACAGACATTCATTTCTCATGTGTATCAGTTTCAAATTGTCACAATGTGTCATCACCATATACAGTACCAGTCAAAAGTTTGGACACACCTTCTCATTCAATGGTTTTTTTATTTTATTTTATTTTTTTTAAATTATTTTCTTCATTGTAGATTAATATTGAAGACATCAAAACTATGAAGGAACACATATGGAATTATGTAGTAAACAAAAAAGTGTTAAACAAACCAGAAT
>NC_139674.1:11582564-11597564 GCF_951799395.1 Argentina silus
GGTTCTATGTTCTATTGAGGTTTCATGTTATGTTCTTTGTTCATCCACAGCAGTAGATTTGGGGAGAGAGAGGACGTGTACACAACTACAATAACAAACCAGACACATCTTGTCAGAGCATTTCAAACTCTCTGTCCGTGGAGGCCGGTGGAGGTAGAAACCAGAGGACAGGCCCATTGTAATGAATGGAACGGAATATGGAACGGTCTCAATGTGTTTGATTCATTCCGTTCCATGTGTTTACAATGAAACAATGCCTCCCCTACTCTCTCACTCTGACACGCATCACAAAGGTAGCTACTGTACTGTAGTAATAACACAATTGAAAGGTAAGGAAACCATAAGTAGACTCCATTCAACCCCCCCCCCCCCCCCCTTTGCAGAAATGGCACCTGTCACAGTGTTTGAGCAGGGGCTGGAAAAAAAAAGAAGACAAAAAAAATGAAGAAAAAAACAGGCACTTCACAACACTGTCATTGCCATTCATAACAGGCATGCCAGTATAAAGAGGGCCATTAGGGGCCCAACCTGGGAGCCATTAAATCATTTTAAATCGCTGTAACATCCCATTAGCGTCAGTGCTGAGGCCACATAATAGTCTGTATTATAGAGATCACCACCGCCAGCCCATTTGGGCTAAATCACAGGCTCTCTCCCCGGATCCTTACCCTCCGCAGCCCCAGCGTACAGGGACACTTGTGCCGCGGAGACGAGAGGAGGAGAGGAGAGGAGAGGAGGAGGAGGAGAGGAGAGGAGTTGGAGACTCCTGGGGCTCCCGCCGTGGTGCTTTAAATCAGGAGGATCTCCCTCGTCCGCAGTCTGCACCGCCCCATGAATTAGGCATGATGCAGACCATTATAGTATGCATTATGCCATCTTTAGTGGGATCAGTGGGAAATACATAACACATTTCCGTCTAGTGGACGCAGCACATAATCAAACATTGAACAGTCCATACCTGTGGAATTTCAATCACGATGGCGCTCGACTGTGATGTATTGACGGTTCAAACAGACACTGTGGATTGGATGATATATACTTTCCCACAACACGGTGTGTTTCCTGATCTCTGATCCGCAAAAAAAAATAGATATTTTGAAATGGTTTGAAACACTTGAAGTGTGCTTGATTTAGTGTGCAGCGTTTGCACTTCTTAGACTAGTCCATTGCTGTACTGTACATTGTGCCTGACAAGGAAATCAAGAACAGCTCATGTTAAAAAATAAATAAATCTATATATATACAGTACCAGTCAAACTTTTGGACACACCTACTCATTCAATGTTTTTTCTTTATTTTTTATTATTTTCTACATTGTAGATTAATATTGAAGACATCAAAACTATGAAGGAACACATATGGAATTATGTAGTGAACAAAAAAGTGTTAAACAAACCAGAATATGTTTTATATTTTAGATTCTTCAAAGTAGCCACCTTTTGCTTTGATGACAGCTTTGCTTTGCACACTCTTGGCAAGGTGTGTCCAAACTTTTGACTGGTACTGTATGTGTGTGTGTGTGTGTGTGTGTGTGTGTGTGTGTGTGTGTGTGTGTGTGTATAAAAGAAGCATATAACCCAAGTGTGGATGTGATGGTAGACCAGGAAGAGCCAGCAGACACTGTTTGAACATAGTGAATACAGGACTGAGATTGAGAAGGCCAGTCAGGTCAATCAGGGTACATTACATTTGACATTTAAGGCATTTAGCAGACGCCTTTATCCAACGCGACTTACAACAAATACAAGTAAGTGAATCATCTATCCATCAGTCATCATGAGATAAAGTAATCAATGCTCAGACCAGGGGCCATAGCCAGTCACAATGCTTGAAGAAGGAAAAATTACTTTTTTTAACAGGAGAGAAACTTGTACAGGGGGGTAGTGGGGGTGAAGAGGTCTTTAGGAGGGGAGTGTCATGCTGGGTCTGTTCATTGACGGGTTCTTAGAAACTGTTGTATTGTAATTTATTTATATTAGCGTGTTCTCTGTAACCTGGTCTCACTCAGGCCTTCCCTGTATAAATACAGTAAAGTCTCAACATCTTTTTAAAAAAATCATAAAAAATCATAATAATTAGGCCCAGACCATGAATAGACCAGCGCACTGGATCTGTTCTAAGGGCCGAGAGATCAAACAATTTGACCCCTGCAAACACTGCTCTGACAAGCTGATGCCACAAATAAGATCACTCTGTCAATGCCACAACAACACAACCACTATCACGATCCTATGCCAATCTGAGCACGCTCTAAACGTAGAAACAAAAGGCAGGCAGGATCAGGGTTAATTCTATATATAGTAGTATCCGACTGTTGCTGTCATTTAAAGACACTACAAAGTCAGTGATTCAACTTAGATATTGATTGAACAATCGTACAACTGCTAATAGGGCCCGGAGGCTTAGAGAAAACAGGGATAGAGCCAGGTCTCCATGTCTCAGAAAAAAACTCCATGTGAAATATGCATCTCTGTTACATATACATATATATATATATCTCCCTCTCTTTCCTCTATCCGCAATGATAAATAGCCCCTTCCACGGACCCTTGGTCTGCCCTATGAGTTCTTTAAGGAACAAAGCCATGATGAATGGATTAGTGCCACAGCCCAAGCAAACACCTCTGTCTGCGTGATAAAAAAGATTCGCCAATGACAATTGGGGGACGGCGGTGACCCGAGGAGCGGTCTTTGGGGTACGCCCCCCAGAGGACACCCCTGTTGATGGAGCCGAATCGCCATTAGGGGAAAGATGAAGTGGCCCCGGCTTCCTCCCACGCTTAATTATACATGCAAGCCTCGCCGGGCGCACCTCGGAAGAAAGGCAGGCTCCTTTGTTTCACAGACTCCCGCCACTTTGCTTGCTTATTGGCTGTCTCTCTTGACAACCCCCGGCCAGAGAAACAAATCCCATTGGCCGCAATGGCCCCTGTCAGACTCAGAGGAGAGGAGAGGAGAGGAGAGGAGAGACGTGATGTATTTAGTTTTCATTACAATGGAACTTGCGGATGGGAAGGACGGGAGAGGTGAAGAAAAAATGTACCTGTCAAAATGTGTCTCAGGAGTCGCATCCAAACAGCCAGCTGACAAATATGGACCCCTCAAAAAAGAACATCCGCGTTTGAAAACAATGGGCTATGAATAAACAACAGGCCCAGAATCATGCTAATAAACAAAATGATGTCAAGGGGGCTGGGTTGGTTGGGGGGTTGGGGGGGCTTGGGGGAATTTGACAACCTGAAAACACCCCCAGTAATACACTAACAACATTCATCACTGCATGGCATGACATTCATTACTTCACTTGTCCCACTAAAATACACCAGAATAAAAAAAAAGGAAAAAAAAAGAGGCATATTTCTGTTCATCTGCTCTCAAGCCACCCCATAAAAACCGACCAATCGCTACAAATTGCAGGTTGACATTTCCGCCAGATTTGAGAAACCTTTACGACTGACCCTCACTACTGATCAGGGAAGAGATGGAGGCCACTCTGTGGAGAAGAAGAGGAAGAGGAGGAGGGAGCTTAGTGATGACTTCCATAGCTAAATTCCCAATACATGCCACATGCATGCCGAGCAAAGTGTTCCAACATGTTAAAGAGAACCCCCCCACACGCCCTTTACACTGACTAAAACATTTTACATAGGAAAAAGCTGAATAATAAAGAAACACACTTTTAGAAGGGTTGTATAAAGGACACTTTGAATTATTAATTGGCCACGCTACTAGGGCCCCAGTGTACACTCATCACCGTGTTTCATGAACATAACCAGAAGATGCTTAAATATGTAATGGCACAGAGATGTTTTTTTTTGTTTTTTGTTTCTGACATCCTCCAAAGTGAGAAATCAACAGTTCTATCTTGTCCCTTCAGTGTGTCACCTTTTAATGTAATACATACAATTAGTACAAAATAGGGCAATCAAGATTTTAGGATTACCATCCCGTCGGCCACTGCAAGGGGATCTAAAGTATAAGTTAATTGGCTCCTAGTAAAATAATCAGAAATCTTGAATCAAGCAATTGTAGTGGTACTGAGATGTGCTACAGACTGTATGAGCCCCTTCAGGTACAAGGATGTGATACGATCGTGCCTCTAGCCTCAACAGCCTGATAGGAGCCATCAGAGGACTAGATAACTGTCTGTTTCACACTTCACAGCTAAGGGACACACGGTTCACAAGCATTTGCATACCTCTCAGCGACCCTACGGAACATTAAAGGTGCTTCTGTCACATATCGATATGTAATCGGTTTTGACATGGAAACCATAACGTGGGCTGTGTTCTCTCCCAAAAAATACGGCATAAAAAATGTAATCTTAATCAGCATTGACATGTTATCTTAACCAACATTTGCCAACCACATTTGGAAAAATCAATAATCAAAACCTGCTTGGCTGTGATCCTGGCAGGGACACGCTCAAAGCGAGCGCAGTGGGGAATGTTTAGACAACTCTAAGAGGAAAGTTTGCTTGAAAAAAGTTATAAAGTCGGCGGCCGCTTATTGGGTTTTTTATTTTATTTCTGTTTCTTTGGCAGCGGCAGTGGAAGAAGAGTACTACTCTAAATATTGAGAGGTTAACGACGGGATGTCATTTTCAGGACATCAAATTCTATGCAATTCTGCATTAACATTTATGCCCATAAGCCATTCATTATTAAATATAATTTGAGAGTGATGAGCTGAAAGTGACATTAATGGTGGTAACGAGATTGATATACTTAGACTCAAACTTAGACATGTGCTCGCTCACACACACACACACACACACACACACACACACACACACACACACACACACACACACACACACACACACACACCACACAGGCAGGCACACACACACACACACACACACACACACCACACAGGCAGGCACACACACACACACACACACACACACACACACACACACACACACACACACACACACACACACACACACACACACACATACACACACACACACACACACACACACAGAAATAAGGGGGCGCTCTCCATCTTTATTTTCAATATGACAATGTCATGAAGACACCTAATAGGTGATAAAATGTTAAAAGCAAATGCATATTCATGTAGAGTGACAATGAATGATGATTATAGAATTACTACTATTAAGGAATGAGTAGGGGATTATGATTTATGTACATAATCATTCACATAATTTAAAAGTGTTGGTTTTCTCCCACCAAATATCACATATTTTAGGGTTAATTCATAATGTATGATGCCGTCAAATCAAAAACACAAAAAATGAGTTGATTAGCTGAGAAAATATGTCTTAGCATATTGTACATTTCATCATTGTACATTCTATAAATACAGATGCCTCTTAATGAGGTGACAAGTGTGTCTATGAAGCATATGTCAAATCAATAACAGAAAATCTATTAAAAGTGTTTGCATGTATAGATTGACACGGTGGCTCATCAACACCATTGATTTATTCCGCTTTGATGTTGATAAACCTCTACGTTCTATCTAAAGTTTGCTCAAGTTACCAAAACATTGTCCCTTCACTCTCTCTCTCTCTCTCTCTCTCTCTCTCTCCCTCCCTTGTTTGCATGATGCACAAAAGTACAATGCACCAAAAAGCCTTTGAAGTAAACTTTTGTTTTGAGAAAGTTTTCTAATATTCCGTCCTCTTCATGTGGAGATAAAAGCGTAAGTTAATGAAGTAGCCTCGCCTTTCTGTCTGCTCGGCATAAAGCCACAAGAATTACAATGTTACAAAATCCTTTGTCTCTTGTTTTTTAGCGAGTTAAACCGACTGTGCTTACCAACTGCTCTGTTCAAGTACGTACAAAGTTATTAATGTACTGTAGCTGGTCCTCTAACGTCTAAACACAAAAGGGGCCCTGTGTTCTGAGTTTGCTGATTGCAGTGAATTATAAATGATGCAGTCATTGTGTAGACCCACAAAAGAAGACATCTCCCCCACTCTCCAGTCAGATGGAATTACGCTAGTGAAGCTGTTCCTGCCTGTGTGATCCTTCCCCTGACAGGAACATTGACTGATGACCTTCCCAGAGAAAGGACTCCCTGGTCGGGTCGCCAAGCACGCATACTCCCTCCCTCCCCTTCCACAACCTCCCAACAACCTCCCTCCTTCACTCCCTCCCTTTCTCCCTCCCTGCCCGACTCCCTCCATGTCTCAACATCTCAATAGATTCCTGTGACACCTGGCGTTCAAATACAAAGCTATTGACAAATCAGATCGTCGAGTCGAAGAGCGTCCGTCTCGCCCATCATTCACAATCAAGGACCTATCACTTCCTGGCGTTGTAGGGCAAAAGAAAAATGACTCCTCGTCATGGAAGGTGGATGAGAGGGGGGTGGGGGAGAGGGGGGGGTGGTGTTAATTTGACACAGCCCGCTTGGCTTGCCATAATTGCTCTGTCACTGTCAGGCCTTTGGAAGCCCCTCACTACTGTACAATTTGGACACAATTACCGCGCCCGTTTACCGGGCGGCCATTATGCCACCGATGATGTTGGGCAGGGCTCCTGGCGCTGACACGGCTCATCAAGTGCGGATGCGGCCCATTAATGGACACTGTTAGCATTTCTCTTAAACTCCCCCCCCACTCTCCCCCTCTCCCCCCCCCTCCCCTTCCCCCCACCCTCCGCCTCCTAACAAACAGGCAGTGTTCCATGAAGGAGCATCGGCATCGCCCATCCTCATGACATGATATTTATTGTCTGAGGAGGGAGGAGGGAGGGGGGGGGGGGGGCGTGGAGGGGAGAGGGAAGGTATAGAAAGGAGATAGATCATCGATGGAAGAGGGTGGGAGACAAAAGAGAGAGAGAGAGAGAGAGAGAGAGAGCAAGAGAGAAAGAGAGAGAGAGAAAGAGAGAGATAGAGAGAGAGAGAAAGAGAGAGAGATAGAGAGAGAGCAAGAGAGAAAGAGAGAGAGAGAGAAAGAGAGAGAGAGAAAGAGATAGAGAGAGCACAAGAGTTCACACACTAAAATCGAAATCTCTGGGATCATCACAGTCGAGACCAATATCGCCACGTCTGGCTATGTGTGGCCACAGACAATAGAACACGTCTGTCTCTATCGGTGTGAACGCACAGGCAGGGAGGCAGGGAGGCAGAGAGGCTCCAGAGGTCATTCCTCTGCGCTCTGACACCTGTTTTGTCCTCTCTGCCCAGAGGAGAGGACACCCGCCGTGACCTAATGGCGTCTGCGTCCTCTAAAGGCCGCTCATTTCCTGCTCTGCCCCCGGGGTGGGCCTGTGTGACACGGCGGGGGACATCTTTACCGGGCGGGGAGGGGGGGGGGTCACCATCCATCACCGGACCTGCTCTCGCTGCGCTGAGCTGTTTCCTATTCGGGGGTAATTATAGGCTGATCAGAGGATTCAGGGGTGTCACCCCGCAGAGGCCACAAGCTGAAGCACCGTGTGCAGACGCGCACACGCACGTACACACACACGCATGCACACACACACGCACGCACACACACACCTCTGCACAGATTAGTACATAGAAAGATAGACAGACAGACAGACCAATAGACAGACAGACATACACACACACACACACACACACACACACACACACACACACACACACACACACACACACACACACACACACACACACACACACACACATACATACACAAACACAGACTACGCCAGAAGCCATGTGTGTCTACATCTTCTCCTCTCACAGACACTCCCTCCCTCTCAGACCAGTAAAATTAATGAACCCCAGTGCAACCACACTCAAAGATACAAAATGGCTTCTCATTAGTGGCCTGCCATCCCAAGGACAGCCATGAAACAGTGAGATATTTCAGGCCAGGTTCAAATCAGGAAATCATTTATTTATGTGCAGTTTATAGAGGCTAAGGGCCCTATTCTGGAGAAAAGCAGCCATGAGAAGGTGCCGATTGGTATTTTACAGAGTGAAAACCTGGACTGTTTTAGTTCGTAAAGCGAGGTTTGCTTTCCATCTGCTCATTGATCTTAATCACGCTCTGCTAATAGGTTGATATTACTCTATTCCTCTGTCAACTGCAAGGGTCTGTGATGTGGCCTTTAATTTCACACAAAACACACACACACACACACACACACACAGACACAGACAGATACAGACAGGCACACACACACACAGACACACACACAGACATCAACAAAGTAAGACTTTTTATGTCTCTGTGGCAACACAAAGAGACAACATACGAAGTGTTAGGTTGCTCAGAGAACAAACTCATTAATTTGGTTAATTATTGAGCCCCTATCATTTTTTTCCCTGAGACTTTGTGGAAACCTCCAGTGAAGCAAAGCAACACAACACAACATTTATGTTCACACTATCATGTAAGAAACAAACACCATAATACACCAGAGGCTGATTAAAGGCCTGGCGCACCGGCAGCTACAGAGGAGGGTGTTTTTTTCTGCCCGCAGATGAAATTGTTTCAGGTTGTTTATGACAGCTCCAGCAGCAGACCTGTAGTGTTGGCTATTATTGGGAGTGCGGCTGGTTGTAATAATTAAAGCCTACTGACGACGGGAATAAATTAATACTTCCTGTGTGTGTGTGTGAGAGCTGTGTGCCACTGCACATTCAGACAGGCTTTGTTCCTCCTGATTAATTTTTTTTGTGTTTCTTGTATTGTGTGTGTGTGTGTTTGTGTGCATGCATGTGTATACGTGTGTGTGTGTGTGTGTGTGTGTGTGTGTGACTGTGTGTGTGTGTGTGTGTGTGTGTGTGTGTGTGTGTGTGTGTGTGTGTGTGTGTGTGTGTGTGTGTGTGTGTGTGTAAGCGTGATAAAACGATGTGAGAGTGATGGGGAAAGCTGTTTTCTCTCTCTCTCATGGTGCACATTTGTTATCTCATGAATATAAATTAAAAGTTTCAAGCCTTTTACTTTTTATTTTCATTCTAATTACTCATGAAGGGGCGTGAAGGGGGAAAGGGCGGAGGCTTAAAAAGGCATTATGTTGCAAGGCTCCCTCAGGGAGCTCTGAGAGACTGGGAGTGGTCAGGGGGATCGGAGCACGCGGAGCACAAAGAGCAAGGCTTCCTACAAACACGCTATATGTGGATTGTAATTGTTTTGCATTGACACAAATAACAAATCACACTCCCCGTGGCCGTCACCAAAAGCCTCGTCTTCCACTGAAACATCGCAGACCAATCCAATCTCTCTCCATCGGCAGCCGACAGTATCGCACACGCGAGCCAACAAAATAACATAATTGGTTATATTTCAAACACAGCCTCCCCCCCCCTCCCTCCCTCCGCTACCCTACCACCCTCCATAACATTTACCCTATCAAGCCATTTACCCCCCGCCCCCCCCCCCCCCCCCGCCACACACATCCCCCCCACCCCTTGACCCCCTAGTGGTGGGTGAACAGGGGCATTTAGCCTTGATGTGCTGGTGTACTTGTGTAATAGTGACAGTGCAGGAACTTGTGCTCTTGTCTGGATAGTGCTGGATAGTGCTGGATAGTGCTGTAGTGTAATTAGGGGGAGGGATTGTTAGCACAGCGGCAACAACGGCGGCGGCGGTAGTAGCAGGCTCTCCACCCAGGCTGGGCTAAATCCCATTACTTGGCCCTCTTCCCAGAGAGTGAATTGAGAGTCAAGTAGGATGCATGTAGTAACAGCAATGAAATTAGCTCGCTACGAGGGAGGCTGGGAGGGCTGGGGGGGTAATGCACCTCCATTGTGTCCTCGAGAGCATCTAAACAAGCGGGGGGTAAATGGGGAGTCTGGCAGGGCTGGTGATGGACCACGTCCTGCAGCTGAGACAGACCACCTGATGCAGTCGTGGAGCCGGGGCTCTGCAGGTCTGGGCAGCCGGCCAAGGTAGGGAGGATGAGCACGTCTGTGTGGATATGCTGTAGTCTGTGTGGATTTGCATACGTTGAGGACTACCGTACATCATTAAAGCCACTCAATTCTATCTAATTCATGTGTTTTTCGTAATGGCATCACTCATTAACGGTAATAAAATGTTACTGATAACTGTTCAAAATAAAGAAATGTTACTGTATTTTTTTTTAAACAATTTTTTTAAAGGTAACTATAGTGTAATTACGCTGAAATAAGCAGAACTTCATGCAAAGCGTTAGTACGGGTCCAAATCGGCCATATTTGATGAACTCTGCGATCGAAACAACATCGATAAATGAAGGGCGTTCGTGAATAGCATGAAAACGGAGGATCTTTTTTTTCCTCATTGTTATTTTTGTTTTTTTTACCTTTAACAACAACCAAACTCCCTCCATCTTTGTGCGTTTCTACAAAGCTGGAGTCACAGGCTTTCCTAAAGCCTCTTCTCTCCCACACGCAGTAAACGCAGGAGGGGGACATGAAGATGAGGCCTCGCAGAGACATTCCTCTGGCTTACAGTAAAGTCATAGCACACCGGGACGTTACACCGGGAAAAAAAAGAAAACAAGAAAAACACTCAAACTGTCAGATAAAGACACTAGACAGAGATCCGGGTATCTATTATGAATGAAATACTACGTGAAAGGGAGCGACAGAATAAAAAAAGAAGGAGGAGGAGGAGACGGAGGAGTATCGTGCCCCGACAGTTCATCAACAAAGCTTGTATAGTCAACACTGTGCTTTTTATTCACGTTACATCTATCACAGGTTGCTGTCCGTCAGAGACTGTGATCTTAAACAGAGCTCTGACTCATGACAGGAGAGCGTGGAGCGGGAGCGCAGGAATGCTGCTAGCCTCGGCTGTCTTAGTGGGCCTGGAGATGGAGCGATGTAGCCAAACGATACCTACAAACAGAGATACCTTTGTTCCAGCAAAACAGAGAGGAGAAAAAAAAAAAGAAGCTTCACTTGGAATCGCTTCAGACCTTGGGCCCAATCACACGCTTGTGTTATTTAGACTTCAAACTTCAAACATGGCCTCCGATGAGAGAGGTGTGTGTCTCTTGCTAATAGCTGCTAGCATGACTTGGTTAAGCAGCTTATTTTCCGACATAAATAATGCATTTAGGCAGATGCGCTTGACTTTTGGAGGGTAAGAATGGCTGTTGATTGACACAGGGGGGTTTGTTGAACCTGGAGTTGTATCCTCAGACTCACCTTTGGAAAAAGATCCTGTCTCGTTTAATATCGGTTATGTTCGTGTAATTCTGACAACTCTGCAGCACGCCGCGTTACAACCCGTGACAAAATGAGGCTACTATTTTTGGGACGCCTGGAAACATTTGAGCGGGAATCAAAGCTTGCGGAATTGGCTGTTTAACAAGTCAAACCAAATCCTCCGTGCGGAAAAAGACTCTCGATCCTGGAGCCACCAAAACAGCATCTCACCACTCCACATCCTTCATCTCAATCAATCAAAGCTAATTAAACCTGCCCCTATATGCATATATGTCAGACGCTAATATGACATTGATATGGCCATTTAGCAGACGCTTTTATCCAAAGAGGCTTACAGCAGCATAGTACCGCTAGCACATAATGACGTACTCTACTGTACCATTGGGAATGTGTAAGAGACCATTAGAGAGCGTAGGGACAGACAACGCAGCACTTCAGACCCGGGACCCTCACTGGGTTACGTCCATATTTACATGATAACACACATAATCATGAACACAATAAGGTGACAAACATAGTTGGTCTCAATGTGTCTCTACTCCGCACCGGATATTTCTCTACACACGGTAAATGTAAATACAAAAGCCCGCGTCTCAATGCTGTGAAATGTTTTTTTTGTTACACCCATGAACATGTACAAGTAGATATGACAATCGTGATGATACAACATCCCCCCCCCCCCCTCCTCCCCTCCCCCACCCACCCACCCACCCTTCACACCCTCCCCACCCTCCCCACCCTTCCATCCTTGTTTTTTGAAGACCTTGTCTTCCGGCGAGGAAATGTATCTCATTTCATGTTAATCTCCCCTCTGTGTTGCAATGCTAGAGAGAGAGAGAGAGAGAGAGAGAAACTCATATTGCAGCACAAACCCCCCCATCCTCCACACTCCCGCCACCCTGAAATTAGCACATTGAATGGCTTAGAGGTGGGTGCTAATAGCTGGAAGCCAGAGGACCCATGTACTGTATAAACATCCCAGATCAGTCAGGCACTGTAATGGATGACCTTGGGCCGCATCACTGAGCTGTTGTCCCTGTTCATCTGCGAAAGCATGCAAAGTACAGTAAATACCCCGGTGTATCTCATGTACATGCTCATAGAGTAGAGTAAGACCACATACTGGGTTAATTCTGAGCTACAGCATAATACATTACAGAGGCGATGTGTGTTTCTACTCTGCCACCGAGCTAGCACAGTGCAGTAATTACACAGAGGGCCATATGTGTCTCCCTGTGAAAACATGTACATTTCAGTCAATATCCAGGCCGTCTGGTCTCTGCCTTACAGCTGAGAGAGTGCAGTATTTACAAGTGGGCAATCCACACTAGCGTATGCTCCTCTGCCTTATTGAGCTAACATTCTCTTGTTTAAAGTACTGGCTTTACACACAAGCTGACATAGAGAAAACACACTGGGCCCAGGCTTTGTCATTTTGAAACAGAGATTTTTGTCTGTACTGAGACGACGGCCTGTCCTAATTCCACTCGAGTAATAACCAAAACCGCTCAGTTCCGTTACTTTGCGATTACAAAGCAATTTAGCTTTTTTTTTGTGTGTGACAATATGTTAATAGAACATTGTTACTAGAGTAATTACTGTGTAACTATTGTACACAGGCCATAAGACCAACTTGAATGTAAAAAAAGTTACCCAAAAATGTAACTTATGCTACTGTGTCCTTGTAAAGCCTCTTTCCGACCACGGGGGACGATGGTAATAACTGACTCTGTCTGTGACTCCTACACTCTTCTCCTTGGTTGTGTGATGTGTTAGAAGACCCAAGGTAAGCTCTGGTATTTGTAAGGGAGTTCTCCGTCTCCCCAGTGATAATTATTTGATCTTATTTACTACATTATTCATCTTGAGGGACTGTGTTGTGACTTGTGGATAAATGCCATATGAAAGCATTGTGAGCCGAGGATGCATCTGCACTTTTATCCTCACTCCCCAAACAGATCAATTAGTAAAACTAAACAGTAAATTATTAATCGCGTTGCTTTGTGTCCCGGTTCCATCACGAAAAGAAAACAGTTCATTAGAGCCACAAAAACATCCTGTGATTGAGAGGGAATATAAACCAAGCTGATGCCGTGTGAAGATCAGAAAAAGAAAAGAGAGTAGAATTATCAAGGATGTCCATCATTTGCAGGTAACTTTCCTTCCACCCACCTCAACTCCACCCCCCCCCCCCCCCCCCTTTGCTAACCGTTCCCGAAAAATTACGTGCACTCATAAAATGGGGTCAAGTGCAGAAGTTCAATGTCATTGGTTGCCCAATAGGTGTGCTTGTGATTAAAATAACACAGCCTGTTTCATGTCACGGAGAGCAATCAGACCATATTTGCAAAAATATTCAGATCAGTGGAATTTTAATGAGGTGGTAGAAGACTCAAGAGGGTTCCATCCACCCGGAGCACTGAGGATGGAGGTGGAAGAAGCTAGTCCCTTATTTGCCAGGAGAGACAGCAAGGTACATAAACTTTTTTTTCAGATGAAGGGAGAGAAAAAAAAAGAGGAGGATGAAGAAAAAAAATTATCCGAATTCAGGGGTCCACTCGGTCTGTGCAGATTGCTCCGCTGTTCTGAGTTGAGCAATTTGAATAAATTATTCTGGCAAAAAAAAAAAAAAAAAAATCACTCGGTGGGTTCATTTTGTGCGAAATTATATTTTCGCTGGAAAGGTTAATTTTGAAGGGAGCTTGAATGGCTGGAAACGGTAGGAGCTGGGGGAGAGGAGAGGGGGGAGAAAGGGGGGGAGACGGGAGGGGGGGGGGGAGCCAGCCAGCCCTACGCTGCTCGGCGCGTCGAGGAGGCAGCAGTTATTAAAAGCGATTGCATTTCCTGGCCGGATGTCTCTAGAGGGGAGAATCAGTGGAGATGTTAAACCTTGCTTGACACCCCAGTTGGATAATTGTGGGTGTGGGAGCTAATCAGCGGAGGATGTCTCCTCAATTTAAATCTTGTCAGTTAGTCGAGATTAGGCCCTCCTGCACAGTCCACCATTAGCTTTGTTGCATGTCAATGCGCCAGTGAAGATGTTCGCCAGGTCCAGCTGCAAGGGTAAAAGGAGAGAAGCCGGGGCAGAGGCTTGTTGGCAGAGGAAGACACAAGAAGGCAGATTTATTCAAGCTACAACCCGGTGTGGCATTTTCAGAGGAAACCCGTAAAAAAAAAAAAAAAAAAAAAAAAAAAAGGAATTTATACAGCCTTTGGAAATTGCATTTGTTACCACTGACCTGACAAAGCGCCCAGTGGAATAAGAAATGCGGTTCGGGGGGATATGTTCCAGTTTTTTTAAACGTAGAAAAGCATTTTTAATAGCATCGATGATGACTACAACAAGGGGAGTCACGCAAGCAGATCGTGCGACTGGGTTTTACACACGCAATCAAAGAATAACACAATTTCATTCATGTTCGGGATACATCATAACATATAAAAGTACGGTCCATACATATCCTCTCTCCTTTAAAGTAGTGAATTATAGGACCCATCTGGGCTGAGGGGAAGTCATAGGATGCATACGTTGATGCCGTAAGTGACTAATAATCTGTGACAGCGTGATCTCATTAATAAAAAAGAGGGATAATTTTAGCCGCGGTTTGAAAAGAGGGAGGGGTGGGGTGGGGGGGGGGGGGCAGGCCCTACTAATTCAAGAATGTGCAGTGAATTTTATAGTGCGTCGTCTGGCTGGCTTTGGGCCATGTCTTTGCATTCCCCCCCATGGTAAATATTTGTAACAGATTTTCTCCTGCAGGACAAAAGCTCCTTTCACTGAGCGGGGTCCCGTAACCTCGGAGCGAACGCGGGGTCAGGCCAAATAAACAAGAGAGCCGTGCCAAGTTCAGCGACTCCCAGTGATTCCCGGGGCTGGGCCGCCTGCATACCA
>NC_139674.1:11605064-11607564 GCF_951799395.1 Argentina silus
CAAGAGTTATATCGTGATTCTCCAATCGCTTCATTGCGACCCATGCAAATGAGCAGACCCTCGGTATAAACCTGCTGTAATAATTAACCAGGGTGGCGTGAATTAAAATACAAATGGGAGAATAGGCCTATCGCTTCAGCTGCCACCCCCCCCCCCCCCCCCCGCCCCCCCCAAAAAAAGGGAAAAAAAATAATTCAATGCTATTAGATTGGGTTGACTTGTTTTAGGTGATCTCAGCAGCCTTGGCAGGACCTGCATCCTCTGTTTTGTAACCGCAAGGCCGCGGGCCGCCATTTGAGCTGCTCTGACGAATGTGCAATAAATTCAAACAAATGTAAACCTAGTTAACGTAGGTATCGAGTGGGTACCGTGTGTCGTGTGTGTTCAGTACGTTAATACACACAACGGCATATGAACTCAAACTGTAAAACACTGGTTATGCCTCAGATTCTATGGATAAATGCGTGTATTCTGAAAGGGAAATTGTTCAATAAACATCTTATTACATCAGAAGTGTAATCTGAGTCAGAGAGACAAGTGACAGCAGCACATCTGACTGTTGACAGACGCAGACAAAGTGATGCAATTAGGATTCACTAGATTCTAGCGACTAGAACATGTCAGAACGTCTGTCATAGGTGTAAACAAAGATATCATCAGTTACCAGGAAGACGAAAGCATGACTGAAGTGAAATAAATGAATCAAGACAGCTCTCAACACTTTAACGTATAAAGGACTGTTGGCAACAAATAAATAATGACTTAAATTGTTCTGGAAGTTTATGGAATCTTTTATGTATAATTCAAGGAAAATAATGACGCTAAGGTAAACTTTGGAGACGTGCCGATACGGTGTTGATGATGACAATTCTGAGACCAACATCACGATACAATGTGACGTGTCTACTTAACTCTGAGTGGTCTCTATCCTCCCCCGATGCCGTGTGTCAGGGTGTTTAGACACACAGCAGGGCACTGTACTTATAGATTTTTGTGGATTATTTTTATAGCATTCTTGACAATTATTTCGACAGTAGGAAAGGAGACAGGTAGACAGAAGAGAGGGAGGACAGGGAGGACAGGGAGGACAGGGCCAGGCCGGAGGCATGTGTGCTTAGTGTCGGGTACGTTACTGCTAAGCCACGATGTCCGCACAGCGTGGCGATGTGTTATGTTAGAGGTTAGAGCACTATCTGTCAAACGTGACACGTATTGAAAGAAGTGCACTGGCCCAGTCCAAGGTAGACATTACTGCATGTGATTCAATCCTAGAGGACTTTGTTTGGTTGCCCCTAGTTCTCCCTGCAGTTAAGCGGTAAATGGCGATGTTTTAGAGTTTTTCGGGAGAACACAACAGAAGTGTATCCATACACAGACCGCTAGCCTGAGTGAGATACCTGGGAGCATCGCGGGGAGCAATCTGCATTAATTTTACCCTGGCCAAGACGCCTAGGGCAAACTTCGATCTGGAAAAAAAAAAGCCAAAAAACTAGCATATTAACCAAATCTGTCACTCAGGAATTACGACGGGGCTGAATACTGCAAAATATGTTCTTTGAAGTCCTCATTTCAGCAAAAAAAAATATATATATATATATATTACGAAAAAAAAAAAAAACTTTATATCTAATTAAAATGATAACTGCATTCTCATTTTTCAAACTCTCCATATCCTAAGGGCCAATTGGGATGAGTGGTTTTTTTCTGCATCCTCTCTCTCTCTCTCTCTCTCTCTCTCTCTCTCTCTCTCTCTCTCTCCTCCACTCCGGCGCGGCGCACTGAACTGCTCCTGCAGCAATATCACATCATTACCATCTCCCCAGCTGAGCAGGAGCCAGCCATTATCATGCCGTATTATTAATCTTCTTGTCTTATCAACTTGCAAATCACAAACCATTGAGCCTCATGGCGTTGTGGTTTTTGGGGTCCGGCCGTTATTCATTCTGTAGGTCTACCTAGCCTCCCGGTCCTTTTAATCACCTGACGATTGTCACTCTCTTACTTTTTTTTTGCCCTGCCCCCTGTGGCCTTGTGTTGCATCAGTGGAGAAGGGCTGCACAGTTCTCTCTCTCTCTCTCTCTCTCTGTCTTTCTATTCTCTTTCTCTCTCTCTATCTCCCTCTCTCTCTTTCTATTCTCTCTCTGTGTCTCTCTTTCTCTTTCTCTCTCTGTCTTTCTCTCTTTCTCCCTCTGTCTACCTCTCTCTCACTCTTTTTCCTGTCTCTTAGTGTTATTCTCTGTCCCTCCCTGTTCTTTTCTCTCTCTCTTTTAAGAGGGGCTGTGCTTTTGAAAGGAGGAGACAGTGAAGGAGGATTCATTTCATTAATGGAGGAGAATTAACATCCCTGTGCCGAGAGCTGACCTCTTTTCCTGACACGTATGTCCAAGTCGCTCCTGTCATTTCTTTCCCTGCCATTAGTATTCTGGGTGGGAAGAGGCAGAGCAGTGAAGAGAAGAGAGGAGGAAAGTTTCTTTAAAGAGCCACCACTGACCCGGGTTTC
>NC_139674.1:11615064-11627564 GCF_951799395.1 Argentina silus
ATGGGGTCTAGTGTGGGAGGCCTGGCTCGCCAGGCACGCCGTGGTGACAGTTGGGACACACTAGCAACTGTATGGTGAGCGTTCTGGCACAAAATCAATGTTGCAGGAGCCACCAGCCAGGTACTGCACCATACACACCATACACAGATACACCATACACCATACACCATACACAGAGACACACACACACAGAGACAGACATAGACACAGACACACACACACACATACAGAGAGACACACACACCCACACCCACACACCCACAGACAGAGAGACACAGATACATTCAGAGACACACGCACACGCACACGCACACAGACACACACACACACAAACACGCACACGCACACACACATTATAAAGGCAGCTCTGAGACCATGGATAAAAGGTGCAATGTAAATGCAAGCTATAATTACCACTATTATTACAACTATTAAACTAGTCTTGGGCTGAGCAGTGAATTTGAAAGGACAAAAAGGGGGAATTGTAGCCTACTCAAACAGAGGAGCAAAAGACAAAAAAAAAAAAAAAGAAGAAAATCCTTTGGCGTTCTTCCCATCCCAGAGTAAATCTGCCATAGACCATGTATAGCACATGTCCCCCGTTTGACCTGCGAGCACATATTGATTTAACCCGTGCGTCATGGCGACTCAGCTCTGGTTTTATTTCCACAGGTGAGCAGTTAAAATGTTCCTAAAGCTAGTCCTTGTCTCGGCTGAATGAATGACTCTCCCACTCCGCTCACCTCTCCAAAACATCCTACCTCAACATAATCAAGCCAAACCTCCCAAAAGTGGTTCCACTCGGAAATAAGTTTAAATAATTTTCAAAAACAGCAGGCCGATACATTTCCGAGCGGGGGTTCATTTAGTAAGGGGAAACCTTGCCGCAATTACCCTGTCCGATGCCTTCCTCCCACCCTATGCCTCGAGGGCTCCGGGCTGAAATGTCACAGGTATGATTTTTCACCGAAGATTGCAGCCATGAAAAACAGGCTAATCTAGACAGGCTCGGCTAAGAACAGCACCATGGTATTAGAATTTGTCACTGCATATTACTTTATTACTCACACCACGATCCACTTTTACCTCATTCTCATAGGGAACGGACACACACACACACACGCACACACACACACACACACACACACACACACACACACACACACACACACACACACACACACACACACACACACACACACACACACACACACATTTTTTGATACAGGACAGAGCTGATGAGAAACAATCCGACTTAAAAAGAGACTGACGGAGAGAGAGAGAGAGAGAGAGAGAGAGTGGCTGCGTGTTAAGTGATTATATTAGACTGGCAGTTGGGTCTGACTTAACTTCAATTAGCTTGACTAAATGAAGTCTAAAAAGTAATAGCACTCGTACGCCGCGGTAATTAGCGTGGCTCCCGTGTTTAGCGATGGCCTTTAAATTGCTCCCACCCATTACACATGTTTTTGTGTATCTAATGTGGCATGCATGGGAGATATTTAACAGTCACACACACACACACACACACACACACACACACACACACACACACACACACACACACACACACACACAGTTAGTGACACACTGAGGCCCCCCCCCCGTCACAGCAGTTCTCCAAGCGCTGTCCTGAGCTGCTGTGCTATCTATCTACTGCAGTCCTGTGCTGTGTATCTGTAATTACCACACTATCTTAATCAAGCCAAATCAGGCAGATCTACATCAGATTTCCCTGCAGGCCCCAGTTCTTACCCTACCGCCCAGCTCACTGAGCTTCTCCTCTTGAGCTTCCTCTTCTTTTTTTTTTTTCTTTAATCAGTCCGACTCAAGCTGTTTCAGACGAGGAAGATGGTCAAGCTGTGTCTTTTAGGGAAATGTCAAACTATGTACTGAGGGGTCCAAAACCAGTTGGTATCTACGGGCAGTGTTGACACTGCATGTGAAAAGTAGCTAATTCAAACAAGGTTTTCAATGGACTCTCATGGGACGACGAGTCATCTGGGTACCGTATGCTTCTTCCTGGGGTTGTCTTCAAGTCATTAGCAGCCTCGCAGTGTGGTCTTACTGTTTACGAGGACATGGTATCGACTCGGACAGTGTTTCACACACAGCACCACAAACCATTCACACAACGGAGGTTTAACACCATCACCCCTCTCTGCCCCGTGAGGAGCGGCCGACTCTCTTCAGCATGCTAATGTTAGCTGAAATAAACATGTCTCCTCTGCTTCTCCTCATCCTCGATGTGAATGTGTGTTGTATCAAAAAACATAAAGTAAAGCCGTGTAGGAAAAAAAAAAACCCTCTCATTTGCACATCAGACAGCCTAACTTAGCAATCTCAGCAGGCCTTTGCTTATGCCTCATCACTGCCCCGCCCCTCTGTGCTAAATACTAACAAACCAAAACACTAGGCGTCCAAAAGGGCCCGCATTAGAATTTCTAAACAGTTTTAAAGAGATAAGCGACGCATTCACACAAACATCATCAATTTTGCAATATTCATAACATTCCCCCCTCTGATGTGTTAAATGCTAGATGTCAGGGAAATAAACGCCGCTTTTGGAATATCTTGTTCGCTAATTGATTGTGGCTGTTTGTTAAGCGTACACTGGTGGGATGTGGAGATGCCATGCCAGCATGTTTTTTATTTAAAGAGAAAAATCCCACTAGGGCTTTCATCGTACACACAAATAAATTATTTGATCAGCCCTGAGGAAACTGCTAGGAATACGTTTTGTGTACAGTACATGTACAAACAAACATTTATTTAAATGTTTCACAGGACTGACATTTAAATGTTGCTTTAAAACGCTGAGAAAAAAAGCTGTTTACTCTAGTCATTCAAGAGGCAAACACACTTCTAGATACGTCTTGGTTAACGCGATTGAATACAGATTGGGGTTTGGCTACAGGTGCAATTGAAAAAGCACTGTCCTCGAGTCCTCGTCCACATTCACTGGTATAAACAAGCCTTTCCACTTCAGAAACATAAGCTGCTCCATCATTCTAGTCTCTCGTTGCTTAGACACGAAACCACCGCCGCACACGGACCAAACACAACATGAACACAAGCCAAATGCACCAGTGGACCAGCTTAACATACAGTAACCCGCACATCTAATTAGGTCCACGCGCAATTCAAAGGACATAATGTATGAGCAGGACCGGGGAAACGTTGTCAGGCGGCGTGAGGCGGCTCCCAGTGTTAGCGTAGCACAAGGCTGGCGCGCTCTCCCATTGATTTAGGCCAAGAGCGCGGGCGAGCGCGGCGTCCTGAAGGGCCTTTTGAAGTGAGCATTGTAGCGAGGCCCCTGGAACAAATCACCTCCTTAGTGCTCCAACAGAGACGCCGATCAAAACCGCCGTCTCCACGCTCGCCGCCATGCAAAGGAGAGGCAAGAGGAGCTAACGAGAGGAGAGTAGCGAGGGAAGAAAGAGGAGGAGAAGATGAGAGGGAATAATGGAGAGAGTGGGCATTCCGTCTGTCTCTGTGTAACAACAAGACAGGCTGTTTTTTCAGAGTTGAATATGAAGAAACGGGTAAATAGTCCCAAACCAATGTATGGAGAGCCAATGTATGCGTGTGTGTGTGCATGTATGTGAGCGTGTGTGTGTGTGTGTGAGTGTGTGTGTATGTGAGTGTGTGTGTGTGTGTGTGTGTGTGAGTGTGTGTGTGTGTGTGTGTGTGTGTGTGTGTGTGTGTGTGTGTGTGTGTGCAAGTGTATGTGAGCGTGCGTGCGTGTGTGTGAGCGTGTGTATATGAGCGTAAGCATGTGTGTGTGTGTGTGTGTGTGTGTGTGTGTGCGTGCCCTACACATCCTTGCCATTCCACTTCCGTGCCTCCACCAAAGGAGCACCTTTACCACTGCACAGGTGTGGTAATGAAACAAATCAACTACCACTGCAAGACCCTGAACCCCTCTCTCAGGTGTGGCGTTCATTAATAGATTACACCAGCTGTGTGGTCACAGTGCATTGAGGGAGAGGGTGCTGTAGTAGCAGAAATCACTGATTGCATCTGAATGTCTACACGCCCACACACACACACACACACACACACACACACACACACACACACGCCCACACACACACGCCCACACACACACGCCCACACACACACGGCCACACACACACACACACACACACACACACACACACACACACACACACACGGCCACACGGCCACACACACACACACACACACACACACGCCCACACACACACACGCCCACACACACACACACGCCCACACACACACGCCCACACACACACACGCCCACACACACACACACACACACACACACAGACACACACACACACACACACCACAGATCCCTATCAGATCCCTAGAAGAGAGAGAGAGAGAGAGAGAGAGATGGATACCCACAACTCTCCACACAAGCGACAGAGAGAGTGGTCGTAGGGAAATAGTTCAGAAGAAGTGTGAAGAGGAAGGCCCAGGAACCTGCGGAGACTTCCTCTATCCACACACACACACACACACACACACACACACACACACACACACACACACACCGCCTCATGTTACATTATGATAATGCAATAGAAGCAGCAGAAAAGCGAATCACAATACTTGTAATTTCCTGCGCCGCGCGGACCCCATGTAAATGCCTGTGTCCGTCGCCATGGGGGGACACACGCTATAGCTAGCTGTGGCAGCGAGATAATAGCTAACGTGTTTGCAGGGGATGCTATTTTTACTGTACGATGCCGCCCCAAATCCCATCCTTCAGCATATTTCTTGGTAGGCCGTTTATTCCTTCTTTTTTTTTTTCCCCCTCTGTATCGTCATTTTCAATTAATATTCAGTGAGAGAAGTCAAGTACAGAAATCAATTCATCATGCTCTGATATCAAGTTCTGCTTGTTCTTTGTGATGCTGTAATGGAAGTTTACATATAGGGGTAGTTAGATAGATGTGATTCCTGTCCTACACTCTGCTGTTCACTCTGCTCTCTCCCCCCACTCCCACTATGTGTGTGTGCGTGTGTGTGTGTGTGTGTGTGTAAATACTGATATTTGGCACATGGACATGTCTTGGACATGTGCAGGATCTGACAGTATGCAGAGTGCAAATTGTCCGTATACTGGCCTCCCACAGAACAAAGCCAAGCAGCTAGTAAGACATTGCTCTGTGTCAGCTGTTGTGGGAAGCTTAGCTGTGAAGTGAAGACGGTGCTACTTGTATCCATGTATGTCTGTATGACCATTGTTATATAGTGGGTTCTATTGACGTGAAGCTTTACTGTGAACCCAAATAAAGTATTCAAATGTATGTGTGTGAGCGCGCGCGCGCGTGTGTGTGTGTGTGTGTGTATATGTGCCGTCTGTCTGACATCCAGTGTTTGTCAGTGAGTTCACTTGTTATTCCCCTGGTTGTGTGTGTGTGTGTGTGTGTGTGTGTGTGTGTGTGTGTGTGTGTGTGTGTGTGTGTGTGTGTGTGTGTGTTATTCCCCTGGTTGTGTAGAGGCTCAGAGACACACAGCCTTCTCACTGTGTTTACAGCTCCAAGGGCTTGTTGCCTCCTCGGAAAACTGAAGGCTGATAAATAAGTAACAGTGTCTCTGGGGCCAGGGCGTGTGTGTGTGTCTGTATGTGTGTGTGTGTGTGTGTGTGTGTGTGTGTGTGTGTGTGTGTGTGTGTGTGTGTGTGTGTGTGTGTGTAGCAGTATGTCCCTGTGGCCCAGGCTCTTTTTTTTCCTTTTTTTTCTGGAGATACACCAGGAGGACAGGCTTCCCAGAATCGGAATGCTCTCAGAGGGGTCTGGGGACAAACACATGGATAAAGGGAAAAACACCTCTTTATCCCAGACATCAGTGGGAATATGCACTGTTTATGTGTGTGTGTGTGTGTGTGTGTGTGTGTGTGTGTGTGTGTGTGTGTGTGTGTGTGTGTGTGTGTGTGTGTGTGTGTGTCTGTGTGTGTGTGTGTGTGTGTGTGTGTGTGTGTGTGTGTGAGTGTGAGTGTGAGTGTGTGAGTGCATAGGCTGGGAGCTGAGGGGAAGTGACACACTCCGGGAGAGAAAAAGGGGAATGCATTAAACAGGAGAGTGTCTACTCTCCTGAGGTAGTTAACAACACACACACAGACACACACACACACACAAAGAGACACACAGACACAGACACAGACACACACACACAGACACACACACACACACACACACACACACACACACACACACACACACACACACCAGTAGGCTACAGCCACTCTTCCCCTCTCCCAGAGGACGACTTTATTAACCCATACCCTGCTAATTAAAGATGTGCAACACTACAGCACACTAACTAAGTGGCATTTATTTTTCCTGACTGGAGAGAAGAGGCCTCTGTAAATACCTACACTGTGTGTTCTAGGGCTTTGACACCACACTTAGTCATTTAGGGTTAATGCTCTGGCTGATGCCCATTAAGGAGGGTTTTTTCACACACTAATTATTCTATAAAAGGCCATAAACGTCTCTTATAAGCATGCTTTGACGATGACTGGTAAATATACTAATTTGTCTTTCTTAGCGCTCGCTGTGTGTGTGTGTGTGTGTGTGTGTGTGTGTGTGTGTGTGTGTCAAATGTAAGCACAAGAAAACAGGGTTTTCTATTTACTCCGGAACGTGTTACGTAACATCAAGTGGTTTGGCTCAATACTCAAAAAGGAGGGGGGAGGGGGGGGGGGGGGGGGGGGGGGGGGGCGATCATCACCACAAAAGGGTTTAAATCTTTAATACACTCAGCTGAATGGGACCGTGACTCACTAATAGGGTGTAATGCCTTTTGTCTTTGCCAATGTGGGGGGAAATCCGTATCGTCAGTAAAAACAATGCATCAATTAAGCAATTAGCTGGTTGAGAACAAACTGGGCATCTATCCAAGCCCTCCTCCCCTGTAAGGCACAGTGCCAAGCGGGCCTGTAGTATTCATTATCAACATCACAGAGCAGAGGGCTTGCCTTTCATTTGCTGAGTGGAGGCATTTGTCTGTCTGCCAGCCACTAGGATGTTTTGTTCTGCCAGATGTGCGTTTCAGCGGGGGCCACATGGTCGGTCAAGGCTGAGGACGACACACGCGCACACACACACACACACACACACACACACACACACACACACGCAAACAGCGTGGCCTCTGCTGTACATCTGATTAATTAAGCCATCAAAGAGGCCCAGTGGCAGGCTGGGCTTAATTGTGGTAATTGAGGTTAATAAGGTGCTATTACACACTGATCACAAGTATTGTTTCATTGAGGCAGCAAATTGAGCTGGGTTAAACACTGATAGAGAGAGGGGGAAAAGGGAGGAGAGGAGAGGGTGGAGAGAGAGGAGTGGAAAGGGGGGAAAGAGAGGAAAAGAGAGGGGAAGGAAAGGAGAAGAGATGGGGGTGAGGGCCTTCCTGCCGTTTGTTAGTGCAGTTTGACATGGTGTTGTGGCCCTGTCCCCTACACCACCGGAGAGAGAAAGAGAGGACCACATCACATGTTACCCGCTGACAAGCTAGTTATCAACGAACAAATCCATCCATTGACGAACGAATCAGTCGGCTCACGAACAAATCAATCCGAGACTCGATCATTCAACGGAACACGTCCGATAAATCTGATCCTACGCATTTGAAAATCTCGAAACGACATGACCAATCATAACTACGACACAACAACGTACAGTGGGAAGAGCTCTTCGCCTGTTGTGGATGACACTTTGGCACTGTTACAACGGGAAGTCATCGGTCCGTCACAGCTGGGACAGTTTAGACGTGGCCGGGGTCTCCGACAGCCCCCTACAGTAACATCTTCTTTAAACAGAGAGAGACTGTGAGCGTCGAAACAGGAAATCAATGTGACGCGTCCACCTCTGATGAATGAATAGATTTCACGTCTGGATAGCCTCAGTGACGTCCCGCTAACGACTTTATAGCAGCAATGGCTGATGGGAAGGGACACGGCGTATCAACATTCACGGGAGAGAGCGCGGAGGACGGCGAGGAGGAAAACTTTGATGAGAACTAGTCCTCGACGTGTGTAGACACGCGCACGCACACATGCACACACATACACATACACACAAACACACACGCACACGCACGCACGCAGGCAGGCACACAAGCGCACACACACACACACACACACACACACACACTCTCTCTCTTGTAGTCACAAATGCTAAAGAATGAGCCTGATTCTCTAAAACAAGCTTTTTCAGGTTTTCTACCACTCCAATTATGTTGCAATTACTGCTCCCATAGAGCTGCCATTAGCATGTCTTCATTCCATACATTAGTCAGACTCACTCCCACATCGTCGCTATGGAGAGCACTTCTTCCTCTAATGAGTGGAGTTATTTGCACTGGATTGATGCAGTTTATCCTATTCTTGTTTTACCCTTTTTCACACCGTCTTAAAGGAGAGGTCACAACGTGCCATACAGTAGATGAGTCATTTAAAGGTGATACAAAGCATACAAAACCTGCACTTAAAGGATGTGGAGAAAGCCCCTTTAACTTCTTTAGACAAGTGTATACTATGTTCTCTGATTAATATGGCTTCAACACATCTGTCTTGGTGACATACACACACACACACACACACACACACACATCCTGAACAGGCTTTCTGTTTCTCTTCTGGTGTGAGCACTTCTCCCACACTGTGACTGAACGCAGAGTGTGTGTGTGTGTGTGTGTGTGTGTGTGTGTGTGTGTGTGTGTGTGTGTGTGTGTGTGTGTGTGTGTGTGTGTGTGTGAGTGTGTGTGTGCTTCAGCAGTTTGAGCTAACTTGGCAAAGCTCCGTGGTGTGTGTCTTTACCTGCTGAAGGCTCACAGAGCATCCTGGAGCTGCTGTGCTGTGCTGAGTGTGCTGTGTGTCAGTGTGTGTGTGTGTGTGCCGGTGAGCGTGTGTGTGTGTGTGTGTGTGTGTGTGTGTGTGTGTGTGTGTGCTGTACCTTTCTGTCAGGGTGCCTGGTGGAAAGACAGAGGAACGCCTCGCCAATTAATCAAAGTCAGATGTGGCTGGATGCCTGGAGTCACTCCTGATCCCTGTCCTGAACCTCTCTTATGTTCTCTCTCACTGTCTGTCTGTCTGTGTGTGTGTGTGTGTGTGTGTGTGTGTGTGTGTCTGTGTGTGTGTCTGTGTGTGTGTTTGTGCCAAACACCGCTCCTCAGAGCTAGGGAGAGCTTGAAGGGCCTGACACACACACACACACGCACGCACACGCACACGCACACGCACACACACACAGTCCCTTGCTCATTCACTATGTCAATGTGAAACCATCCCAGCAGGTAAGAGTTGAGTCTCTGCTTAAATGATTTAAAACGGGAGTGTGTCTCCCCTCCCTCCCCTCTTCCTCCCCTCCAAACGCACAGATCATCTCCCCTGGTTCTCCTTAAATTTGTCAAAAAGGCAGTTTTGCTTAAAGGGGAGTTTTAAAAAACAGCACATTTACAATTTAGAACCGCCCGTCTACTGACGTCTTGTCAGACACAATGCTCACCTTCACAGTTTTTCCTTTGACTTATATCCTCCCTACGTCTGCAGACAGACACACACCGACACACACACACCGACCGACACAGACACACACACGCACGCATATACACACCCACACACACAAACACACACACACACAGTCACACACACACACACACTCCTTCAGACATTCACACTCCTACATTCTCTCCATCTGTCTGCTGACTCCAGTACAATATACCGTAGCTCTGAATCCCGGCTTCCCTCTGACCGCTAATACCACCCTGATACACAGAGCTATTCCAATGATTTGTTTCTCTTTTAAAACTTAAACAGGCAAGCGTTTTCTATTTTTAAAGACTCTCATTAACTCCAACAACATCCACTGATATGCCCACCGTGTTTCCTCATAAAAAGCGCATATGATGAAGAGGAGCCTTTCCTAACGATCTCTAGGAGAATAGAACACCCTCGCTGGGTTTTATTCTACAGCCAAGCCTCTTATACGACCATCGGGACCGAGTGGTAGAATTGCGCGGTGCATCATAGTTTATGTTACCATGAGGCAGAGAGAGACACATACATTATGAGGCCAGGGATACAGCGCACTTATTGGTTACTGAACGTTAGAATCTGGGGGGGATTTTTTTTTTTTTTTTTTTTTTTTTTAGCACAGCTGTTCTTATTAGTTCAAACAGCTTAAAGCCATTATGACTGTGGCCTTCCCTGGGTACTAAACAGCGACATGGCAGCTCGACTCGACGACCGAGATTCGCCCTACACTGGGCTACGCTACGCTACGCTATGCTACACTTGTTTCTTTCCATGGCTGTGGTTGAACTCGTGCTCCGCGAGAGTCAATAGCATGATTCAAGTGCTGGATGTGGCATTGCGGCCTTGATGGAAGGGTCTTAGGTCTGTTTAGCCCACCTGTAGGAGCAGGCGGTGATTACGGGCATTCAAGAGGGAACATGTACAGTACAATAGCTGACAGCTATTTATAGAGAAAGGCCGGGAAGGAGGCGGGGGGGGGGGGGGGGGGGGGTTAGAGAGAGAGAGAGAGAGAGAGAGGGAGACAGAGAGAGAGAGTGAGAGAGAGTGAGAGAGAGTGAGAGAGAGTGAGAGAGAGAGAGTGAGAGAGAGTGAGAGAGAGAGAGAGAGAGGGAGAGAGAGAGTGAGAGAGAGTGAGAGGGAGAGAGAGAGAGTGAGAGAGAGAGAGAGAGAGAGAGAGAGAGAGAGAGAGAGAGAGAGAGAGAGAGAGAGAGAGAGCCTGATAAAGCCAAGATGCTCACATCATATGTGTGTAAATCCCGGCATGTGTCATGAGTAAACATGGAAAGAAACGTGTCGTTTCTCATGCGCTCAGATTCGCCCTGAGCCGACTGTCTCGGCCAACGTGTGTGGAGCCCTGTCTCTCCTGCTGTACATGAATATAAAGACAGTAAGGGGTTGACACACACACACACACAAGCATATACACACACACACACACACACACACACACACACACACACAAGCATACACACACACACACACACACACACACACACACCACACAAGCATACGCACACACACACACACACACACACAAGCATACACATGCACGCACACACGCACGCATGCACGCACGCACACACAGAGACACACACACACACGCACACACGCACGCACACAAACACAGTGGTGGGCCTCCCCTCTAGTCTCCCCTCTCCCTCACCCTCGACGCAGGAGTTAGATGATGCCTAATAGACCCTACAGGGACACAGCATTTACCACTTCTGAAGCACCAGCAGGTCCCTCACTGCTTGTCACATAGAGGACCTATCTATCTACAGCATCTCCCTGCCTCTATTTAATACTCACCTCCTCTCTAACGGCTTCATCCAGGGAAAATATCAGTGTGTGTGTGTGTGTGTGTGTGTGTATGTGTGTGTGTGTATGTGTGTGTGTGCGTAGGTGTGTGTGTGTGTGTGTGTGTGTGTGTGTGTGTGTGTGTGCGTGTGTGTGTGTAGGTGTGTGTGTGTGTGTGTGTATGTGTGTGTGTGCGTGTGTGTGTGTGTGTGCATGTGTGTGTGTGTGTGTGTGCCTTGCGCCTGTCCCAGTGCTCCAGCTATAGCTACCTTCAGCTGCCTCGAACCCCTCTTTGATCTGTGCCAATGTTGAACATGCTCCCATCTTTTGTAAGCCGCTTGGAGACAACTGATTTATACAGATAACGGCCGCGCCTGCTGGGGGGTATTATATTCTATCTATGCAGTTGTGCAAAAAAGACCCCTCGGCTAGTAACGCTATCCCATGATCCTTCACAATGGAGCCCATTGGCTTCCAGTGGTGCTTTATCCACACAGGCTAATATCAATACCCGCTAACCGCTAACTCTGGTAGCCTGCCGTCTTTGGGGGTAAAAAGGCACATAAGTTTACCCACCTCTCTTTTTTTCAAGCAGAGTCTACCAGAACAATAGCTATAGTGAATCTGCCTGTGTGACCTACTCCAGATGGAGTGCCCATGTAAAAGAGTGTGACCTTTAAAACACAATATGCTAATAAATAGCCGCGGCGAGGCTAGGCACTCCATACAAAGGGACCTTGGGAAACGACTGGCGTTTTAATCAGGTGCAGCTCTTTTAAAAAGAGCCCTCGGCCACATAATTGATCCCAAAAGGTAGGTTCCACGCAGGAACCTGGGGACAGCGCTCTATTACTATAAAGAACTACACTACCCTTTGTTTTGGGCTCGGTGGAGGGAGGAAGGGGAATTTAAATATACAGTATATTCTAGTCATACAAAGGGGCCACAAATGATAAGCATTTTAATGATGGAAAATGTTTTGATGTCCTACACCTATTGAATATGTAATAAGGACGTGGAGTGTTTTGGCCCCTCAAGTGAGGATGCATAGGCAAACAGTCTGGTTGAGATAAAGAGAGGGAGATAAAGTGACTGAATCAGTGTTATTACTGATACCGTGAGGAAATATGGGGAGTTTAGTAACTTTTAAGTGTAAAGTGCACTC
>NC_139674.1:11637564-11657564 GCF_951799395.1 Argentina silus
TTGAATAAGTCGTAATGAAACAGAGGCTACACTAACTCATATTAGTAAGCCTACCAGTTCTCCATCTTTTCCCATTAGTACATGGAAACCTATTTAAAATTCTGTATAATCCACAAAGCCTTAGTACAGTCAGTGGAATCAGTAATGATGACAAAATGAATATAATACTATACTTTATTACAGTTGCCTTGATTTAATCTAGGTGTGCAGCCACATAAGGGTCCTTAGAGTAAGCAGGGTAGAGTCAGCACCTCTTGAAACCACAGGCACTAAAAGTCAGCCGGCGCAGGTACAGCACAATGAAGGCCTTATTAACAAAGGGAGAGGAGGGAGCTTGCTGTTTCTTTGTGATTCAAATACATTTAATCAAAGGTTTGTTTCTATATGCCGGCACTTAATAGTGTACATTACTGCATACAATGAGACTGAAGGAGACCTTTTTTTCCCTAATGGGAACAAATCGCAGGGTAAGAGTGGGGAGACTAGGAGTGGTAATACTAGGGTAGAGCAAACGGTGTTGACGTGGTTTCGTCATTTTCAGAACAGCTCTGCTCTTTCTAATGGACCCTCACACAATCATCAGCTTTTTTTTCTTCTGTTTTTTCTTCCAACGAGAAGTACGATACAGCATGGGGCCTCTCTGCCTCCTCCCTGCTGTGTGAGCCTGCCGTGAGGGCCCTTCAAGACTGCCTGTCCCCCCCTCTCACCTCAATAAGGCCAACAACAGGGGCTATTGTAGGTGAGATGACCATCTGATAGAAGCTAAGTAGCACCGCCCCCAACCGCCAGCGACTCCTGTGACAACAGCTCGTCAAAAAGGCAAGCAACATACTGGTACAAGCCACATGTGTCGGTCGGTGTCCGAGAGAGGCAAAGAAGAAGAAAAGGGATAGACCAGGGGAGGCTGGTGGAGGTAGAAATCAGAGGACTGGGCTCATTGGAATGCATGGGGACGGAATGAGGAACGGTATGAAACAGGCATGTAATAACAGGACTGCAGGAGGAAGAATAGGAATAGAGAGAATATAGAGGAATAGAGAGGGATAGAGAGAATATAGAGGAATAGAGAGAATAGAGAGAATAGAGAGAATAGAGAGGGATAGAGAGGGATAGAGAGGGATAGAGAGAATATAGAGGGATAGAGAGGGATAGAGAGGGATAGAGAGAATATAGAGGAATAGAGAGAATAGAGAGGGATAGAGAGAATAGAGAGGGATAGAGAGGGATAGAGAGGGATAGAGAGAATATAGAGGAATATAGAGGAATAGAGAGAATAGAGAGAATATAGAGGAATATAGAGGGATAGAGAGAATATAGAGGAATAGAGAGAATATAGAGGAATAGAGAGAATAGAGAGGAATAGAGAGAATATAGAGGGATAGAGAGAATAGAGAGGGATAGAGAGAATAGAGAGGGATAGAGAGATGATCGTAATGGAAGAAGAAGGGCCCAGGAGCGTTGTAGCAGGGTAGCAGACTGCTGTGTTTACCACCAAACATAAGGCTCCAGTCTGGCCTCATTTACAGCCCAGACTGACGCGTAACCAGACAGTCTTGTGCTGCTGTGTTGTTAACAAACACGCCGTGTTCCAGAGGCCCAGCACATCTACATGATTCATAAGGAACTTTTACAGTTTGGATTCAAACCGCTGGTCCAGGCAGGCGCACACTCTATGGTAGCTCTGTCCCACGGCTCTCTCTCTCTCTCTCTCTCTATTTCTCTCTCTCTATTTCTCTGTCCCATTTTTTCTGTCACTCTGTCTCTCTAATCCCCCTGTTTCTCTTTCCATCCATATTTCTGTCTCTGTATCTCTCCCTCTTCTGCCTTTACCCTTTCTCTCACTCACGCACCCTTTCCCTCTCTTTCTCTCTAAACAGAAATGGGATATGAATTCAAAGGCCCTGTCTCTCTGAGGTACCGTATGACTGCTGAACGACCCCGTTATGTCACCTGGCCAATGGGGGTTGGCGGGCTGTGTGCTGCGGGCCAATAGGGGAGCTGCGTGCGCGCTGCGGTCAGTTCCCTAGATGTAAACACAGCGGGGGAAAGAGGAGCGGAAGGAGAGGGAATCAGAAGCTGGCAGTTCAGCTGCTCACAGCATTCCCTGTGACGGGATATTAAACGGTAACTACACGATTCCAGCGGCGATCTGATTGGAGGATGGTAACAGTTATTGATCCCAGGTGTGGATCAGAGGGCCGGGGTTAAATGTTTATCGTAGCCTTGACTCCCCCCGTTTGACTGGAGGAACTGATTCAAAATGCAAAACGCTCTTGTCAAACAGTGGAACAGCAGCCAGAGTTCAGCGAGAGTCTCTATCTCTTTAGGTTTGACTTAGTGGAAGTGTGGTAAGAACAAGATGAAGGATGGAAGGATGAATTTAAAAAAAAATGGGGGCATGGGAATGCATCATGCGGCTGGTTATGACATCATCTCCTCGCAGTGTAAATACCACAACGGTATTTCACACAGATAGGGCGTCGTGCCATCCGAAAGACCTTTCTCGATTCAAATGCCAGCAGTGTGGGTTTTTCTAAACGGTCTCGTAGGGTAAGTAATGAGTTGTTATTGTAACGTTAGTGACTAGACCTATGTGATAATCTAAAGAGTCATTTGTCAGAATTACTCAGCAATGCTGCAGTATGTCACGGCAAAGACACAGAAAAGCTGAAAGAAAGAGAGAAAAAAAATAAAAAAACCTCTCTAAATCTTATTTGGTTACGGCATAATCGGTGTCTAGTCATTATTCAACGTTGAGACAACTCTTCCAAAAGGCAGAGGTGGAGATGGAAATCGTTTCCCTGTTTCCGGGGCCTTTCTATTGAAATGAATAGGCACCACAACAGCCGCTGTGTTGTGTGCAGAGCTCGTTAACCGTGCCTCCAGGTAAGCCAATTGATCTGCAATTCATTCTCACAAGCGTTAAATCGATGCACAAAGACATGAAAAGCCCCGGTTTTTACGACTTCAGTCGAGATACCTGCAACACTTTGTAACACAGATAATGCTAATCTCGCTTGTTTGTGCCTCAGTAGTACAGTATGATCAATGTGTTGAAAAGGAAAAGCCATATTCCTGAGGGACTTGATTTAGCATGAACACAATGGGAGTGAAACGTGTTTTCCTAAGAGTCTCTCTGTTCCAGTAGTCTGGGTTTTCACACAGCACAGTATTTACTGCAGACCCCTGTCCCCGACCCACAATGCTTGGCGGGAAGTGTAGATCAGCGCCATAGAAGAGACAGCCCCCGTGGCACGACTGGGTTTGAACCTGGGTCGTCAGCACACTGCGGGGGACTGTGTTCGCTCGCTTGGCCAGTGTTAAGGTCTCAGGTAAGGTTACTCACGACTGTACTCACACACACTGAACACGCTGGAACCTTCCTCCTAGCACCACAACAACTCATTCTCACCTCCATGACAGAGAACAAGACAACGGATACGGACATGAAGAAAGCACACACACACACACACACACACACACACACACACACACACACACACACACACACACACACACACACACACACACACACATCAGTATCTCATCATTTTAAGTACTTGAACTTGAGAGAGTGATATTACAGTACGCCTCATTCCATATTGATTGACAAAGCAAAAACGTAATTATAATTGATTCCAGATGAGCTTTGCCCATGAGTCCTATCTATATACACCGCTCAGAATCTGAATAGAGGCCGGGATAATTAGGTCATGCTGTTAAATTTTTAATGATCTCTGAAATCATATTCATGCTCACAGTGTGGCAGTGCAGGGCAGGTACACGTAGAGCCAGCCTGGAGTGATACATCATCACTCTGTGACATGAACATAGGGCCTATCCGTTTAATTGTGTGACCTTTCAGACTGAGAGCCCCGGATACCGGATTGTATTGAGAGAGGTATTTAGAGGGAGAGTGAGAGGATTGGATATTGTCAAGGAGAAGAAGGAGGAGGAGGAGGAGTACTGAGATCATCATAATAAAATAGTCACAGATGTTGTGTCTGTCAAAAATGGTTTTGTGTTTGTTTTTGTTGGTCTAGCTAGCGGTTCTTTCTGAGGATGATGTTTCTGCTGTCGTGTTCAGGGTCGAGATGTGAGAATCGCACAACAGGACACGGTAAACAAAGGGGGGTGCATCATCAGCCTTGTCCAACACATCACATACTGTAGAACAGTGGAAGTACAGAACGTTTCAATTCAACTCAACTTAAACAGATGCTCCAGGATCTTCGCAATTATTTCTGTATTTCTTTTTTTTAAACGTTTTGGGCCTTTGATGGTGAACGTATGGTTCATACAAATATAATCTAAGAATTGAATCACTGTTTTACCTCATTCAGGCAGAGAATGCCTAGTTTATCGGCACAAATATGGGCCACTTTTGCAGGGCACGTGACAGGGACAGGTTTTCCGCTCATGAGCGCTACTTTAGAACGATAGGCTGAAATTATAGAAATGATCCCGTTCAATCACTTCAATCCTCATCAACTCTACCCTTTTCCCCCTGCCTGCTACACCACCTGCTGATGCCATTTGTCAAGCCTATACATGTCCAGGAAGAGCTTGATCTCTTCAGAAAACGGTTAGATTAACACCAACTGTAGAGAGTGCTTGACCCCGTGTTTGGCCCTGAGTATCTTTCTCAAAGGTGTCAAAGGTCAACAGATCTACAGATCAAGCTTCCCCAACTCTCTTGACCTCACAAGTCGTGGAGTCAATCCATACAGTTTCGATTCAGCAATACCAGGTCAAGCACTGTAGCTATAGACTGCTATTAAACAACACTAGAACCGCAGGGGAGAGACACAGTTCCATGCTGCACCGTGTTCAACCTTATACACATGTAAAAAAAAAAAAAAAAAAAAACTTCATTAGTGAATGATGGCGCATCCCACGCCAGCTTTTCACCGCAACACGCGCTTGATCCGGTAATTATCCCCTCCCGTGAAATGATTGCATCTGGAGTTTCCAAACTGACAACTCTATTTGGACATATATAATCCTTTTTCTTGGCTGTTGCCACGGCGGCTGATACCTGAAAATAATCGAGCCAGTCAAGCGGGAAGGGAAGGCAGCCGGTCTCATGCCTCCTGTAAAGACAGGCAGCGCACCGATGCGCAGAAGGCTCCGGTAATTTAGCCATCCTGGTTCGGAGCTTCCTGAAGCATGGCGTTTTATCATGGTAGGGGTTTGGCTGTTGCAGTGTTGTTGCTGCTGTGCGGTGCTGTAATTGAGTGAGGATGTAGATGGGCCTAGGCTGGGAGACTCCGTATGCTGTGAATCTGTGATCCCCCTAGATTACCCACCGCAGGCCAACAGCAAGGCCCGGAGTGGATGCTGACCAGCCTCAACACCTTGAAGCGTAGGATACCTCAGATCACAGCTAATACCTCCTACTTCCAGCCCTAAACCGCTACATGCTTTATAAAAGATTAAAGTGATCCTGTTTCACTGGCTTACCCTGACCAATCCTCATGAAGGACTTCACTCAGATTCCATTCAGTGGATTCTATTCTATTCTGTTCTATTCTACTTACCAGTTGTAATTATATGAAGGCAGGTTCTAACTCTGCTAAGCATGTTGATGTTCCAATGTGAGTAACTATCTACAAAGTAGCGTTTTACTATATAGCTAGTCTACTACCTGGATGAATGGTTTTGTTTCCAGCGGGGACAACTACACATTACCCGTAACAGTGTGACTCTTGTCGTTGTCTATATATAGCCAATAATTTGAAACCAAACCGCAACAGATTCTCACACTTACGGGGTGTTAAATTAAAACCAGTGATTTTGAAGGAATCAAGGATGTCTGTGGGGAAAGAAAGGAAAAAAGCAGCAATGCACTGAGGAGAGACAATTAATAGAATTGGCACCTTAAAAAAAATGTTCCTAACAACTTGTGCGCTTCGCTGATTAGTGGCCCTTGTGTTAATGCATCACAGGGAGGGAGGCATGAAGGACGGGCCCGCATCGGATTATAACACATTTCAGAAATGAGAATTCACAGCAAGGCTACAGTACAGAAGGCATCAACAGCAAAGGGAGAGGCAGCCGGATAATAAAGGAGACAAGGCAATAATAAATAACAGGCTCGGAAATGACTCTCGTAAATAGAGCTCCAGTCAGAAGCCATTAGCGCAAACGCACATGGACATGACAAGCCAATGATGCTGGGTAAATACATGCTGTTTATTCATTTGGCTCCGTCGATTTAAATATCGCTTAGCCGGGCAGGGGAGGTGAGGATGATGAACAACTTCCTCGCGATATATAAGATGATAAAGAGGCAAATAAATAACATGGACGATTAAAAAAAAAAAAAAAAAAAAAAATTAAAGAAAAAAAAACATTTTATGTCATTCATTCGCCGGTGGAAAATATCATTTGACACGCAGTTGCTGTACAGTAGCAAAGCTGATTTTCATTTTCAGCTCCTCTCCCAGTAAATCAGAAGGGACTACAAAGGAGCAGCGCTCCAGCTTTCCACGGTCTGTTTATGTATTTATGTATTTATCTATTTACATTACCCAGGGAGCTTTGGTGAAGACATTCCCGTCATGTTGGTGGAAATCCCCTTCCTAATAACTCTAAGCTGCTTGTTATGAGCCCAGGGCCAGACGTAACCAGGCCTCCCTCTCAGTCTATAACAACACGTCCATTGCCTCAGCAGCCAAGAGGAAATCAATAGGTGCATCGTTGGAGGGGTGACATGGTGTCAAATACCTGCTCTTTATTTGATGGTGGGGGGTCAGGGTGTTATGGACCCCTGTCACTCGAATGTGTCTGAGAGGCAGGTGTGTGTATGTGTGTGTGTGTGTGTATGTGTGTGTGTGTGTGTGTGTGTGTGTGTGTGTGTGTGTGTGTGTGTGTGTGTGTGTGTGTGTGTGTATGTGTGTGTGTGTGTTTGGAGGATAAAGGAGGATAAAACAAGAGGGCGTAGCCTTTCAACTCCAGACTTTCACAGTGACACGTCCAAATCACTGGGGATAAGCCCCTTGACTCGTGTACAAGGACAGAAGAGAGAGAGAGAGAGAGAGAGAGAGAGAGAGAGAGAGAGAGAGAGAGAGAGAGAGAGAGAGAGAAGAGAGAAAGAGAGAAAGCAAGGCCTTGTGTGACTTTGGTTTTTATTTCCCAGGGCATCTAGGGTCACTAATAAGGACGTGTTTATGCAGAAAGTGCCAGAATCTCTGTGTCTTTTCCTCTCCTCTCTACCCTTGCTCTATTTTCAATTATTTACAGTTTTTCGAAGGAGTAAAAAAAAAAAAAAAAAAAAAAGAGAGAAATAAGTAGTCAAGCTTTTGGACATTACTGATGCCGTGCCGCTGCACTTCTCTCTGAAACATCATGCATATTTAAAGTTAATAAAGCATATTCCTTACCTTTTATCCTGGCTTTTTAATGTGGCGGTATAGAGGGGGGGAGAGAGAGAGAGAGAGGCTAGGATGAAACATCAGAGATTCACGTGTCCCTCTCCGATTCATCTCTCAGCAGTAACAGACAAGGTCCCCCAGGAGAGCGGCCAGCACCGCACTGATCATTACTGCGAAAGGCAAATTACAACAAATCATTTTATCAATAATTTGATAACGGCAGAACTTACAATGGCGCTGCCGTGATGCACAGTTTGGTGTTGGGTTCTTTGAGCGGGGCTCTGAGGGGAAGAGTTGAGAACTGAAGAACTGAGATTCGATGGAATTTCCACTTGTAAATGTGTCTAGAGGCCAACGTGGATCACATACTTTATTGTGCTACGGTATATCATTGTTTTGTTTGGAATATATTAGTCAGGACAGGGCTGACACCAATTATGTTATCATGCAAATGAACACACTGAAATCTCTCCTAATTGTCCTGACACAGACAGTACAAAGGTAAGTGTTATTATTATTAAATTATTTTGTAAAAATCTAGGACTTTGGACACATTGGTATTACAGCAAATATATCCTGGACAGAGAATCTGACATTGGACAGCATAGGGGCCCCTGCATGACTACACGAATAGCAATATACATTCTACAACTTGACCTATTCATCAGTTTTCTTTGTTCATATAACTATAGCTTCATTCTGCTGTTCTGATGGCTAGGTGTGTGTGTGTGTGTGTGTGTGTGTGTGTGTGTGTGTGTGTGTGTGTGCTCATCTGCTGGGTTTTGTCTCTTGACAGTAAGGCCCGATAATGAAGGGACAGCCTGAATTGCCTATTATTGTTTCGTCAGGGTATTGTGTGCGTGTGTGTGTGTGTGTGTTTGTGTTTGTGTGTGTGTGTGTGTGTGTGTGAGTGTATCTTTCTGTGCGCATTTGTGTGTGTGTGCGTGTGCGTGCATACATGCGTGCATGCATGCATGCATGTGTGTGTGTGTGTGTGTGTGTGTGTCTGTCTCCGTGTGTGTGTGTGTGTGTGTGTGTGTGTGTGTGTGTGTGTCTGTCTCCACATGTGTGTGTGTGTGTGTGTGTGTGTACTGGTCAAACAGGGGCATCTCCACTGTGAACAAAAGACTGCTGGTGGATTTGGTGGGGAGCTTCATTGGGATGCTCATAAATCACCGGCCTAGCTGTTGGATTCTGACAGGCTTGTATAGCTTTATCTGCGGGCCGGCTTTAGCACGTCTGTCTGGTGTTTATGCATATCCGCTGGATATCCCACCTCTCCAGCAGCAGGCTCCTTCTCAAGGCCTGGCCAAGCCCAAACGTCTCCCTGAGATCGCCTTCTTCGCCTGCTTAATTGATTCTGCTGGGGCAAAAAAAAGAAATATATATCTCATCATTTATTTAGAGTCGCTTTGATATGTGTGATATTTAAAAAGGGTTAATATGTATAGGGTTGATCTCTCGGGGTGGTGTTAAAATTTCATGAAGGATTGACCAAAAAAAGAAATGTTGAAAAAAATGAAAAAAGGGAGTGAAAAAAAAAAGAGGGTGAAGTTGCAAGTTGCAGAGGAGGCTTTCTTCAGAAGTGGTCTTCTGGTCCGGGGTTGTTGTGTATGTAGCACAAATATCAGCACATGAAAAAATAAAATACAACTTTTTCCAAACTTTTCTTTTGTTTTTTCAGTGATGAATCAACATGTCCATCGATCCCCTGCGGTACTGTACGTTCACCTGTATTTTGTATTTGTTTTTCCGATAGCTAGAGCAAATACTTGTGGATGTGAATGGATTTTTTTTTATGGTGAAAGTGGATGCAATCAAGACAGAGTGTCAGTAGCCCTCTACTTCAGTGTGTGTGCGTGTGTGTGTGTGTCCGTGTGTGTGTGTGTGAGAGAGAGAGAGAGAGAGAGGGGTGCTGGAGCAGTGGTGTGGTAGTAGTGGTGGTAGAGTGGGCTATGGGGCTCCTGTCCCAGCAGAGAGTGTGTGTGTGTGTGTGTGTGTGTGTGTGTGTGTGTGTGTGTGTGTCTGCACATCCATATGTGTGCCTGTGTGTGTGTGTCTCCCTCTCTCCCTCTCTCCCTCTCTCTCTCCCAGTGTAAAGGCTAGTAGCTGAGGACTATGGGGCTCTCCAGTCCCAGCATATTCATAAATCAGGCCTTTCAGGGAGCTGTCAGAGGCTCCATAATGAGGGTCATTATTCAGGCAGGGTGTCAAAGCTACTATCAGAGGGACCGTCCCTGGAAATCACACTCACTCTGCTCCTTGTTAAATAAACAGTGCAGTATACAAAATGGCAAACAAGGCGCGGGTCAATCTGATACAGTGCAGGGTTACCCAGGCCTCAGGAGTAATTTACCCTCGGGGAATACCCTCACAGCTGGGGAGATGGATTGTATAAGGCCCTCAAAAAAGATTAATGGAAATAAAAGACAAAAAGGAACAGAGAGAGAAGGAAAGAGAGAGCGAGAGAGAAGGAGAGAGAGGAAGACAGACGGAGTGATAAAAATGGAAGGGCCAGTTGATATTAAAATGGAGGCGTCGCACTAAAGGAATACCACTACTTACTACACCAAAAATATAAGACCCAAAACAGCCCAGATTCAAATACACAGAGCAGTTAATTCCAATCCGCCCATGTACAGTACAGTATGAGACAATGGGAAAAGAGTTCATTTAGTTCCTGGTCTTCTGTTTCCCTTTCTCTAGGAAATACAATTAATAACGGGATGGAAATCCAATATTGTTGGAGAAGCACAGTATCTCTAACTAGCAGCAAGTGGCAGCAAACTTTGGCCTGAGCTCACAGCGCTGATGTAATGGGCTAGTAATAACTGTCTGAATAGACGTTATTAAATATTCATCCTTTTATTGCTTAGCTAATATCTGACACAGACCTCACAGGCTGGTTTATTAATTTGGCGAATGGTGGTGTTGCATCGTGGGTAATGGGAGATCAGAGGTGTTACAGAGACAAAGAAGCCCGACTCATCATGCCTTCCGCTCGTCTCTGTGGGCATTGTAGACATACTGTAGAAATAGCATTTATAGAATGGGCATAGTCGATGAAACTGTGGCATTTTGGCAGATTGCTAGGAATTTCTATGATTGTGGATGACGGGACACACACACACACACACACTAGGTTTTTATAGCTACTGTACGGGTTCTGGTTCAATCAAACTAACCCAACACTTGCATCATCTGCACTCCTGGGTCCTCTGAGGAGTTTACACAGGGAGCTGTTAAGACTATGTAGTAGTGATGCAGGGGTCGGCTATTTACAGAACTGCACCTGCCCCGCAGGTTCATAGACATGGCCCAACCCCGCTCGATTTCATATCATGCAGATGAAACAATCCGAACCCGCAAATATAGGAAAGAAAAAGCAGGATAGACGGTCAGCAGTGCAAACAAGCGGAATAAAAACCTGAATGAACATAGAATCTTTTAGAACTTTAACAAGGAAAAGTGGAAAATATATATAATAAGCCTCTAAAGTAGGAAACAAAATGCCAATCCATAACACAGCCTACATGTTATGAGCACATAGAATTTCACCCAAACACGCCTCAGCCTATTTCACTATTCTTTTTTTCTTGACCCCCCCCCCCCGGGTCTCGGGTCGACCCGTGCATCACGACTATGTAGATATTCATCTCTTGTCTGTCGTTGTGGGACCAGACATGTCCAAATACCTGCCTCAGGTCTTCCATCTGCCTTAGACGCCTGCAGTCTTAACACAGATGTGCATTTGACATGATACATGGGTGCTACAGTTCAGAAGTGCAGGAATCCAAATCACTATATTACTGTATACTGTATTCGCATATATATCGTATGAGAGAAAAAAGTAGGCTGCAATAGCTCATGGAAATTATGCAAGGAAAAGAACCAATATTGATATGTCACGAGGTAAATCGGTGTTCTGATATCAGATGAAGGAATTCAGCAGTATCATTGCCACATGGGGATCATTCAAGGACAAAATATGTTCCCTCTCCTCTATTCTCCCCTTCCCTCTCTCCCCTCCTAACCAAACAGTTAGGAGGAGTATTGTTTCTCTTTTTTTCAACCATTGATTTTCATCTCACCTACCTGAAGGCAAAAAGATTAATCTTTTACATCTGTGAGCTTTAGACAGGTGTGCATGCTGTGCACCACACTCGTACAGTGCCAGCTTACGCAACACCAATGAATGATTTTGTCATTTCAATAGTAGGGGGGTCCTGCTGTACGTATATTTGTCAAAGTCCTTTTGAGCATAACTGTCATTGTAATTTGCGCCATCTGTTTCAGTTGCAGACGAGCAGAGAGAGAGAGACAGAGACAGAGAGAGACAGAGAGAGAGAGAAAGAGAGAGAAAGAGAGAAAGAGAGAGAGAGAGAGAGAAAGAGAGAGAGAGACAGAGACAGAGAGAGACAGAGACACAAAGAGAGAGAGAAAGAAAGAGAGAAAGAGAGAGAGAGAGAGAGAGACAGAGAGAGACAGAGACACAAAGAGAGAGAGAAAGAGAGAGAAAGAGAGAGAGAGAGAGAGAGAGATAGAAGCTGGAAAGGCTGTGATGCGTTTGTGTGACTAGTGTAGTGATGCCGTCATGTCTGGAGGACACGCGGGAGGAACATATGTTGTCTCGGAGCCCGCGGGCTGACATTGAAGATGAGGAAAGACAGTACTTCAAGGCAAATGTTGTCCCTGAAGAAAGACTGCCACAGCCTATATGGCTCAGTGTATTGACAAGTCTCCTGTGGACCGACGTACTGTAACATTGAGACGTACTGTACATGCCGTAATGGGCAGCTAGGCAGGCAGTGATACGCGTGCTGTTGGGTCAGGGGAGGCTGGTGGAGGTAGAAATTGGAGGCCGTGTCGTCTCATTGTCTCATTGTGATACCTTTCCTCCATTCCATTCCATTCCATGCATTACAATGAGCTCGTCCTCTGATTTCTGCCTCCGCCAGCCTCCGGGAGGACAAGGACCAAAGTGGCCCAGAACTGGATCAGTGTTCAGGATAAGCCTGGAGGAGTAACATCATCAGACGTGTCACTGTGCCAGAGACTGGGACTGAGACACAGATGACAAGACTACTTATCACAGATATGATACAAAAGGAAGAATGTTTTGGTAGGTGGTAGGTTGGGATTGGTGAGTGGGTGTACAACCAAGACTTGCAACCTGAGTATCGTGGGCTCGAATCGGCTTTGGGAGGATTTTGACAGTGTTTTTAGTGGTTCTGTTTGCTAATTCTTGTTTCTTATGTTTGCTAATACCTTTCCCTGACAACATACACTTAACCTAACCACTTCAAAGCTATGCCTAAGCCTTACCCTAACCCTACCCACTTGAAGTTAATGCCCAACCCTAACCCTTACAGTACCTTAACCACTCAAAGTGGATGTCTAATTCTGCCTAACCGCCATGCAAGTCATTTTTACTCTTTTGGTTTCCCTAGACGTCTTCTAATTTGACGATATAGGACATTGCTTTAGACATTGTATAAGGACGTAATGATACCGTGTCGTAAAAGGAGTGTACCAATGAGGACAGGTTTGACTAAACTAGCACCAGTAAAACACTATAACTACTACTATAATTTCTTCATATCTACTCTACATCTTGATGGCTTACCGAGTAGACATAATCATTGACCTAAGCTTAATATCACTGAGATGTTTGCATCTCTGGCAGACCCAGGCCCAGGGTGTTCATTAGGCCCGTGTAGCCGGGGCCCAAGGTGCTCTCCCCACTCATCTGAGTGCTGGGCTCTCTCTCTCCATGATGAATGGTGCTGAGATGGACTGCTGCCATTGGAGACTGCAGAGCCAGAGGAGAGAGTAGCTATGAGGATGGTGAATAATGACCGCGGAGCTCGTTTCCCCACAGGACGGCCGGGTTCTCCAGCACAAAGGCAAGAGTTGACAAGCCAGCCTTAATACAGAGGATTGTTTCTGTATCCATCTATTTATCTATCTACTGTGTCTATCCATCCATCCATCCATCCATCCATCTATCCATCTACTGTATCCATCCATCCATCCATATATCCATCTATCCATCCATCTACTGTATCCATCCATCCATCCATCCATATATCCATCCATCCATCCATCCATCCAGTCAAGCAGGGACAGGGGAACAGCACAGGGACAGACTAAACTACACCTGCTTTAGACAAGGCCTCTTCATCAAAGTTTCCTAACTACCTTTGCTATAAGCTGACTGAAGCAACCAGCATCATCAAAAGTCAAAGCACTCTCTCTTTCTCTTTCTCTCTCTTTGAATCAGAGTAAAAAGTCTCGATGGAGAGAGAGAGAGAGAGAGAGAGAAGTGCTCCGCCAGGATTCAAAAAAATTAAGGCTTTCAGCGAAAGAGAGAAGAAGGGAGGAGAGGAGAAAAAACAAATGACACATTTGCAAATTAACTTTGACTGTTCAACAAGGAGCGCATGTTGACAAGGGAGAGGAGTGATCTGATTTACTGACACAGGCAAAGAGAGAGAGAGACAAAAACAAATTTAATCATCTTCCCCTATCAAGAGGAAATCTTAGCCTTTTCCTCCACAAAAGACCCCCCTGGCTTAAATCAATTGCAAACAAACCAGATTCCGTGGGAGGGAATAAACAGTAGCTTTCAATTTAATTCAGCGCCCGCGCCGTGGGAAAGGAACAAACTTTCATCCATCACTTTCATGCGTCTCAGAAGACAGCCGTAACTCTGAACACACGGCGGAGAGGATCTCGCGAGCTGACTGTAAACACGTCGCAACAACACGCCGCTGTGACACGCCGACGGCGTTTACGCCAAATACACTTGACATCCGCCGCGCCGCGCCGCGCCCCGCCTTGCCGCGCCCCGTCGTACACATCCTTCACATGTTATGATGACATGTTTCACTTTTATTGTTGCTCATATTCCCCCCCCCCTTTATTGTTGCTCATATACCCCCCCCCCCTCCCCTCCCCATCTCCGAGGGGGTTTATAACCTTAGCTTCTCTTGACTCTCTTCACTTACAATCACAACCTGATTCAAATCACGGCCCTCTAAATAAATAAACACAGCCTGTGGATACTGTGCTATAATGTACAGTGGCTGTCTGTGTCTATAGCCTACAGTGGGCTGTCTGTGCCTGTGGTGGCCTGCTGCAGATGAATATGCCTGGCCTGATGAGGAGGGGAAACATTAGCAGACCGGAGCTAGCTAGCCTAGCCGATGGCTTCTCTCCCCCTTCACCGCCTATCTCTCTCTCTCTCTCTCTGTCTCTTTCTGTCTCTCAGACCACTTCCTCCCTCCCTCCCTCCCTCCCTTCCTTCCTTCCTTCCTTCCTTCCTCCCACCTCCCCCCCCCCCCCCCCCGACCAACCATCCTGTCATTAAGACACTCTCTCTGCTTCCCCCCTTAAAAATCATCTCAGCAGTTTTTTGTCGATCCACTAATAATTCAATTTAGCAGGGCCAGTGCGGTATCTGACATTAGTTTGGGAGTACGTGATTTAAGATTGATGACTTGTGTCCCGCGGGAGTCTGTTTCACGTTGGGGGGTTGGGGGGGGGGGGGGGGGGGACATGTCGGTGGCCAGGGAGCAGTGCAGAAGCAGGCGTGGGAGTCAAGCGAATTAAAGTTTCAAATTGATTTTCCAAAAATTTGAGCTGACTAATGTGACAAGTTGCAGCTGTGAGCGACTCACTGCCTCGACCGGGCCTGTCTCCTCCAGGCTCCTCACTGTGACATGGGTGGCAACGGAAGGACTGGAACCCCCCCCAACACACACACACACACACACACACACACGTGAGTGAAGACACACACACACACACACACACACACGCACACGCACACGCACGCACGCACGCACGCACACGCACACGCACACAAGCGCAGACAGACACACACACACGCACACACACACACACACACTCCTTCTCCACCTCTACCCCCACAGTGACACGGTACTGCACAGAGCTGCTCACCCGTCAAACTCCAGTCAGTGACACAAATTACAGCGGAGGACTGAGTGAGGGGAGCGGCGCTTGGCCTGGCACCCACACACACACACACACACACACACACACATTCCCCTCTGCCTCCCTCAGCTCAGCGCCCGGGCCGCTGCTACGATGCTGACAAGGAACGGGTCAACATGGTGACATTGGTGAATAATTCAACAGAAAACAGGCAGACTGAGAGAGAGAGAGAGAGAGAGAGAGAGAGAAAGATGGGGGGTAGAGGGAGAGACAGAAGGAAAGACAGAGAGAGAGAGAGAGAGAGAGAGAGAGAGAGAGAGAGAGGAGAGGAGTGATACATAAATAAATAGAGACGACTCAGGGAATACATCAGTCTCACCAGTACAGTACAGTGTGTACATACAGCAGCTGTAAATCTAGATGCTTTTTCACCTTGTCATGGGGCTGTACACAACTATCAAATACCATGCTGATGGATTGTCTACAGGCTGCTTTGTGTTCTAAAGCTCCGTTGACAGTGTTTGGACGTTCCCATTGACAACTTAAAATGTTTCCAGCATGAAGACTCACAATGCATTATTGTTATAAAGGAATACATAATGCTTATAATTAAGTTTTCTTTTGCTTGATAAGTAAAGACACTTCTGACTGAAAAAAAAAAAAACAACTACATTCGTTTCCAACACAGTCTCCTAATTAAATTGTCTGCCTGTACACGATGGTAGGCATTCCCAGTGTCCTGGTTGACACACAAGAGAGATTTTTTTGTTCATCTTTATTAACTCCAAATTGCGCGTCGGTAAGGCAGCGTGAGGCATTCACTTTGAGTGGTAAAAGTGAAGGCAAGTTGTCAGACAAGGCATTAGCAAACATTAGCATTAGCAACAACAATTAGCAAATATTGTTGTCTATAGCGCGATTCGAACCGGCAAGCTGTTATTATTGCCTCCACCCCCCACCAGCCTCCTTACTCTATACGGTGTTCCACTTCAGGATTCACCTGCCAGTATAACTTTATGCGCCAACCAGGGCAAGTGGGAACGTGTACTATTGTGTATAGGCACATACACATAGACCAGTTTGCTTGTTTCACAGAGACAAAAATACTATATATATATATATATATACACACACACACACACACACATAGCAGACTGTATTACTCTTTTAATCAAGTGTTGAACACCTCATTGTCCCAGACTGTGTGGAGAGTCAGAAAGGCTACTTCTATAATACAGTCTGCCAATTTACGGGTGACTTAAAGAAAACCGGTAAGCAAACAGTCTTTAAAAAAACAGCCCCTGATGAGTGAACGTTGGAATTGGTTTCACGCTCGAACGCAGCCTTTAAGACAAAAGCACCTCAGGACATAATTACAGTGTCAAGCATCCGCCATGCGAGTGGGTGACGATTGGCCAATATTTAGCTTTAATTAAATCAAAGCAAGAAATGTAATTTCTCCTGAGTGATCTTTACACAGAGTCGACTCACAGAAACACAACACCGCCGGTTGGTTAATGCATTTCCTTTGTCCCTGTCACTTTGCCTATAGGTTGTTTTGCCCCCTCGATGTCCACGAGGTAAACGAGCTCCCTCGCAGAAAAGCTGAAGTCATCTCACAACACGACACCCAGCAGGATATTAGCTGTTGTGTTTACGAAAGTGGAAAATAGACTTAAATTAGCCGTAAACAATTGGAAATGATGGCCGACAGCGTTTCAGGAGAGAGCAGTAAAAGATTGAGCAATGGGAAGTTGCTCTCTCAAAACGACTGATTTGTCAAGCACTTTTTTAATGTTCATATCTATTATTTTATTATCTTATTATTTTAGTAGCAACTGTAATAGTATACCCATCATAAAAAATATGGTGAATATGTAATATTGTGTGAAGGAAGAATATGAATAGGGCTGAGGCCTACTTTGTTCTCATCCACACTTTATTGACAGTTAGATAAGAACACTTAAAGGCATAATACTGCCCACACTTTATACTAAGTCTGTAATTAGTCTGTGTAATATAAGTGCACTTACACTAGTATTTAGTGTGAGATCCTGTACTATACATGTAGACCAGGTGTGTCTACAGTAACTAACTCCTCATGTTTGGACGTGCCAGAGACGGCTATGTTCATACATCATACATAATGCCTGTCAGCCTCCATCAGCCTGCTTGCACAAGTCAACTCTTGTTGATTCTGGAGGGCCATTTCTCAAACTACTCTATATCGAGCATTTGAATGACAGTTTACATCAAGGGAAATTATAGCACTGTCAGGGATAAGGGGATTGAATGAACACAGTTGAATGACCACAGTAGTGTTGAGCTGAAGCTCACCTTGAACTGTGAATGTTTGACGGTAGTCATAAAGCACTGTATAGGTATGTGTGTACTGATGATTTTTGCAGCATTCCTCTGGGTAGGTTGTGCTTTAATATATGTTGTGCAAGCATCTTGGTGGGGTTGGTCTGTTCTGTTTTCATTAGCCAGTAGCTCTCCCAGACTATCTTGTCTCTCTCTCCTCTCCTCTCTCCAGAACAGGGAATTAAAACCTGCCTCTCTCTGTTTGGACTGTGAAATGGCCCTGGTAGGGAAAGGTCAACACGAAATTTATATGGGCATTAATATTGCTAATGCAAACTCACACAACGCGGATCGTGTCATAGTTTTGACTGAGGTCTGCACAAAGTTTAATAAGAGGCCTTGTTCATTTTCATCTGCAGGGCTGCAGAGAACCTGGGAAAGTTCAACATGGAGAGACAGAGAGAGAGCAACTGTGACACATTATAAATGGCTTTGACGCTGATGATCAGCGCAGTGCCAGTGTTACTGTAGGACTCAAGCTTGGTTTAATTGATTGTAAAACAGTTAAAAAATGCCTGAAAAACAGAACGTCTCAAAGGTTGCCTGAGTGTTAAGGGATTTAATTATATTTAGGATGTCAGGAGGGATTTGACTACGCAAATTCATTTAAACGGAGGAGTGTTGTATGTAAACATCGACTCATATGAGATCCTCCGTTTTCTGAAAATATGGAAAGAGAAGTGTGTCAAAAAGCGTACTGTGCTTCAAGAGAACATTTAATTCCGGATGAAACATGGCATATTTATGGGTTATATCTTGGAGAGAGCAGTGACAGTAACTTTCTCATATTACTATTTGACAACATCATAAAAAAACTTTCTCAAACAGAAGCGAATGTAAAAACAAAAGTCTAATTTAGCCAGAGGACACTAAATGGATATTTCTATGGGACAAAACTGCACCAACAGGCAATTTGACAAATGTTTTGCAGTAATAATTCATAATGACAACATGCAAAAAAGTTAAGCTCAAATTTACATTTTTGAGACAAAAAAGTGCTCTGGGTTGTCGTCTGTTTTATTCATGATAAACTGATCGCTTGGCTGGAGAATTCCCATCTGCTGGGGATCTACCTGCTATTATTTATGAGGGCCCTTGTTTAGGAATGCATGTGCGTAATTAATCCTGCAGACAATTAGATATTGTTTCTATTCACAGCTGAGTGCAATTAGCACCAGGCAGCAGCCCTCATATGCTGGTGTTGGCGGTGTAGATTAGGTAGTGAGAGCGCTTGTTAAAATCTCTAACCTAAGGCCACTTGAGCAAAACTCCCCTAATGATTTTCTAAATGTTGATGGAAAAATAATAAATTTTCCCTTTGTAAGGTGTGTGTTTGGAGTTTGGAAACCTGATTAACCCAAATCATACACCACTTCATTTGTCGCTAGGCTACAGATTACCTCACACGTAAATTGACTACGGCGTAATTAACAGACCAGGACAGGTGTTTCCAAAAACTCAAACAAACAAAGGGAATCTCAAACATCAGCAGAAGCGTCGGTTTCATCATTCCAGCCCCTTATGACCACTGCTCGGTAACTCTACAACTTTCTCAAAAGTGATTTGACAAGCCACAGTAGCTCGGCCAGGAGAACCGGCAGCCTCATCCAATATCCCTCTCATTTTCTCAAGTTTTTCAAACCGGCTCTCATGCTATTCAGTAGTGAGACGATCCCATTATTTTCTCCACACCCGGAGCTTTTCCTTCTCGCCCACTAGTGACATCCATTGGAGGCCCCATTTGTGTTAGTTGGGGGAGTTGGCTAAAGGGAGACTCATAGACTTGCTACAGCGCTAAGTAGCGAAGCCGCTAGCTCCCTCCATGTCTGGCTCTGCTGGGCAGTTCTGCTCTGCCACGACGGTTGCCAGGGTGATGCTTCACGGACCGCACTGACCTCCCCGCAATTTTCAAACGTCAATCTGAGAGCCCCTCTCTCTTCTCCCTCTTCATCCCCCTCTTTTCCCTCCTCCCTCTTTCTTTGTAGATGTGCACATCTTTTTATTCTAAATCCAGTCTCATTACGGTTCCTCTCCACTGGCCAGCAGGAAAAGCCCTGCTGAAGTTGGAGAGTTAATTGAGCGAGTCTTTCACACTGGTGGGTCTGGGAGAGAGAGAGAGAGAGAGAGAGACAGATGCCTGGCTTGTTGGCTGGCTGGACGCTCTCTCTCTCGTAGGCCTATTTGCGTAGATTGCGGATGCAGGTCCGTCCGAGGATGTCCGCCGGACTTCACTTGAGCATTCATGTCTGGGCCTCTTTGCCTGGGTCTGGCTGCTGTATTCACCTCATTACCAAGGAGAGA
>NC_139674.1:11667564-11672564 GCF_951799395.1 Argentina silus
TGTTCCTCACCTTGTCTCTCGTTTCAGACATTTCACCACCTGCCCTTGTCTGTTTCCCGCCTGTGTGAGTGTCGACCCCGCCCTGACTGGCTTCACCTGTTCCTCATCATCCTTCCCTGTGTATGTAGTCTGTGTGTTCCCCTGTCTCTGTGCCAGTCCGTCTTTGTACCTTCGTGTCATACGTCCCAGCATTTCCTAGTGATAAGTATTCCTGGTTCTTGATCTCCGAGTGTGTTTTTGACTTTGCCGATTATCTGCCTATCCATTGACTGCCTCACTGTGTCCCGAACCTTTCTGAAAGTAAAGACTATTCTATTGGATCTAAGTTTTTGTCTCTGAGTCGTGCATTTGAGTCATTTACATTTACATTTATGGCATTTAGCAGACGCCATTATCCAAAGCGACTTACAACAAATACATTTGTTTAAGTAAGTGAATCATCTACCCATCCATCAGTCATCATAAGATAAAGTAATCAATGCTCAGACCAGGGGCCATAGGCAGAATCCTTTGCCTGAGTACTCCTGGCATTACATGGGTATTCTCACTCTCAATCCCTGTGTTCTGTGGTCAGTTCATTTGTGGAAGTGGAGATGAAATCACACATGATGCATGGAGTGCGTGTGCGTGTGCGTGTCAGAGAGTGACAAACAGGGAGGCGGGAAGGAAGCTCTCGTTCATTCACACCGGAGCTGTTTGACGCTGAGCCCTATGGGGCATGATTACTAGGCCCAGGGTGATCCTTCAGCCCGGCTCTAAGTCTGACACAAACACACACACACACACACACAGACACACACACACACACACACAGACACACACACCGCCCCACTCCCCCCCCTCTTTCTCTCTCTCTTCCCCTGGTTTTTTATGTTTCCAGTGTTTTATTTACTCCTAGAGCTCGGTCCATCTATGTAATGAGTCTGCCTGCCGGGCGGATAAATAAAGCTGTTTGTCTTTTTACGGTGCTGGTGCCGTTTACAGCTAATGCCTCTTCACCCCTGGTGCCATCTATCAGGCTGGAGGAGACATACAGTACGTTTACTGGATGTGAATCCCCTCCTGAGCTACAGTATATCTCCCCCCCCCCCCCGCTGCTACGATGTGGTGCGATGTGTCACAACAGCGCATTTCTCATTCTGGAATGTATTCTGTTCAGTGGTGTTCTATGGGATTCCGTTCTATTGTGTTTGGATTCCATTCGGTTCTGTTTCCGTCCACCTACTGTACGCGGGGGGACAAGGTTTGAGGTTTGAGCATCAACTCTTTTGAGGGCAAAAAAAAAAAGAAGAAGAAAAGTTTGGCTTCTCCAAAGTGCTGGCGGCTTCACTTGTTAAATGAACTTAAGTGCTTAAAGTGTGTCTCAAAGTCTTGGGTTTCTTCTGATAGAGGCACAGGGGACTTAGCCACACTTTTGGAGTAAAATATTCCCATCATGGCCAAGCAGCTATCCCTTTCATGCTCCATTCCTACAGAGTTCATATAGACATGCTTGGTTTAAAAACTACTTTATTAAAAAAAAAAAAAAAAAAAAACGAAGACAGGAGAAAAACGCGTGCGTCGTGAAATCCCGACGTTTCTCCCTCCTCTCGTACTCGAGTTTTCGTTTTGAACGCATTCGTCTTTCCGTTTACCATAATAGATGTCAGCTCCTCTGATGTCAGCTCAAGTAGGAACCTGGGCGCTCCATCTCACACTGAACAGGGTCTCACTCTTTTCCCCACATTTGAAGCTATCACTCAACGCCCACACGCCTTCCTGTGTTGTTCCACATCAAAAGAGGGAGAGAGACACCGCATCACCTGCCGAGAGCTCCAAAACGGATGAAGCAAAATATCTTCAAATCACTTGTCCAAGACATTTCCCCCTATTAGGGCTGACTCCATGCAGGCTTAAAGACTGAGACAGGCAGGCCCTTTAGATAAGCTAACCAAGCCACTGTGTTCCAGATGGAAGATCAGACAAGCCGCCTGTGTTTTATTACAGACTACAGTGGCATGCCATTTAAAGCACAGAGGAGGAGAGGAGGAGAGGAGAGGAGTGATGATGTCTTGAGGACCTACACAAGAGACAAACCTTTAAAAGTCACCTACAAAGCACCATGACAATCTGTTCCACTGATAGCTCGAAAATCAGGCAAATCACTGACAATCGTAATTAACCTGGGGGGGGAGAATCCCTCCAATGAAATCTCACCCAAGCACGTGAGAATACAGACAAAGATTCCGATTCAATTCAATTCAACTGAATGAATCTCAATTCGATTCAATTCATTACAATTCAATCCAATCCAATCCAACATCAGATTCAGTTTGTGGACATTTCGTGATGGTACAACGCTGAAACAAAAGCCCTTGCTTGCCTCCATCAATGGCTGTATCAGGGAGACACAGACCGCTATCACACACGGTTACACAGCGCCGTGATAAAGCCCCAGCTGCAAGTGTAGGATGTGAACGATAACCATGAGAACTCGTGTATATTTTAGTCTTTGTCTCATCTCTCCCTGTGGTTTTCTAACCACCGTCTACCATGGGACTCTGTCTGCACTGTCTCAGCCTCTCCTAATGGAGAGAATTAACACTTCTTGTTAAGGTTGGCTGTTAACATAACCAGCAGAGGTAGAGTCTTGTTCCTGAATTAAAGAGTCTCACTGAAATGTTTAAACTCAACATCCCGCACTCAGAGGAGAGAGGGTGTCTCTGTGTGTGTGTGTGTGTGTGTGTGTGTGTGTGTGTGTGTGTGTGTGGGTGGGTGGGTGTATGTGTCTGTAGTGTGTGTACTGTGTGTGTCTGTAGTGTGTGTGTGTGTGTGTGTGTGCTGTTTGACCTGTGCTGGAGCGCTAGCTAGGTGTGTTTTGGGGGGTGAGTTTTAATCTCGGCAGATCATGTTATCCAGCCCTCAGATGAAGCAAAGCAGCTTTGGCAGCAGCGCGTTTCATCTCAGGCACTGGGGTCCAAAACAAAGAGAAAATGATTGATTGGATGATGAATTATTTAGAGGCGTAGGGCTGAGGAACAAGAGGCAGCACTAGCGAGCAGTCCGGTTCATATCTCTCTCTCTCCCTCTCTCTCTCTCTCTCTCCCTCTCTGCTTAAAGATTGGATTACACCAAAACTTGGCCCTAATTGTACTAATGTGTGTCATCACAAATTTGCAAAAATAAAATATTGATGTGGACACGGGACATGGCTGGATGCCGCTCGCCTGTGATTGGACGTGAGAGGCGCTTTCTCAGGGATCTATAGGACGTTTGAACCTACAGCACTGCACCACAGAGATAATACAGTACCCCCCCCACCCCCCCACACACACACACCTCCCCCTTTCTCTGGAACACACCTGCCTCTCCTCACTCCTCACTTTCACAGAGCACAGTACACACACACACACACACACACACACACACACACACTTCCACACACACACACACACACACACAGCCAACACATATCTTTAAAAAACGTTTTTGTTTTTTTTCTTAAAAGTGTAAGAAGATATTCATCAACACTCAAAACATGTATTAATAACAGCTGAAAAACATTATAATTCTCATCAACTCATTTATAGAGAGCCCGCACCCCCCCGCACCCCCCCCCCCCCCCCAACACACACACACACACACACACACACACACACACACACACACACACACGCACTGCGATTCCCTTGTTGACCACAGGGGGCGCTGATGTGATGTGCTTGCCGACAGAGTGAGAGAGGGAGGGAGCTGAGAGCCAAGGCAAGGCTACGGAGATGAGAACCCAGCTTCTTTTTTTTTTCTTTTTTTTTTTTCAATATCCCCTCCTCATGAAATTTCATTTGGATTGTAAATGTTCTGTAATTTAGTATCATAAATGTGTAATGGCCCCTGAATCCAATGACATTGTGCTGGCTAATCAACTCATTTGAAAATGAATATAGATCTATTAAGGGGAACTCAGCGTTTCTGCATAGTTAAGAGTGGCACGTCGTCAAATGCGGGAAGTGGCACTTTTTAAAGCGCTTTTTTGGGGTTCTAATCTGGAGGACAATATTCCTTTTCTTCTGATGTTTAATACCGATGAAGGAAGACTAAGTGGCCTGTGTTAAAATGCTGATCCGTTGTGTCATTGCATTCCAATCTGATCCGTGATAGGCTCTCACAGGGACATCATGAAAGAGAGGAGATGTGGATCATTTGGGCTCATTTGAACAACACGAACATAAGATCAGAATTAATGACACCTCGTGTGGTGGAAGCAAGCTGAAAAAATAAAGGATAATGAAATTGCAACCCGCTGAAAGTTAAACAATTTCAACTGCGCACACACTCGGCGAGGAGAACCTCCCAAACACACAATAACACGGCAGGATCCGTGAGTCTTATCTGTGTGAGACAGGGCCCTGGGCACTACCGACAAACACTTAATCAAAACCAAGTTCAACTCCTGGCAAAAAAAGTGACTCTTAGAAATCGCACGTAATGGAAAGAGGACAGCATGCAAATGACAAATTTGGACAGTCAGTCATTGAGTGTGTGAGTGTGTGTGAGTGTGTGAGTCTGTGTGTATGCCTATGAGTATGTGTGTATGCCAGTGAGTGTGTATATGTGTGTGTTTGTGTGTGTGTGTGTGCGTGCGTGCGTGTGTCCGTATATGTGTGTCCGTGTGTGTAATTCACCCTCTGGTAATAGTAAATGGGGAGTGGAGAGGGTGAATCACTTCAGAGGGCAGTGATTGGGTCGGAGTCTCACAGATCTGGCCGTGGCGGCGCAAATGAGCGTCTTGAAGGTGAGATACCTGGAGAGAGAGGCGGTTTCACACCACCCTTTTTACTCCCCTCCTTCAGCACAGCCCGAGGGCTCAGTGTGTGAGAGAGAGAGAGAGGGGCTGGAGAGGGTGTGTGTGTGTGTGTGTGTATCTGTGTGTGTGTATATGTGCGTGTGCGTGTGTGTGTGTATGTGTGTGTGTGTGTGTGTGATTGGCCTTGTTTGTGGTGTGTAATAGCCATTGCTTTACT
>NC_139674.1:11682564-11695064 GCF_951799395.1 Argentina silus
GGGCTGTCCGCATTGAAAATGAAGCAACGTGAGCCAACCTACAATCAGAATTCAGCACGCACTGTGTAGCCGACAGCCTAGTATAGTGGTACCCAACAATACCCTGCTGAATCCTGTGGCGCTCCGTACATAATGATTTTTTGGTCCAGTCTATTGAAATGGGCAGGCCCCTAAAGTGCCGTCGTCAGACCTCCCATCTCGTGGCGGAGTTTTGTGAGTTCAGCCCTGAGGCTTCAACAACGCGGCGGTCCACCTCTGGTCACATGATGAGCGGCTGTGTGAGTGTATGCGTGTGTGTGGCTGCCTGTGCATTTGTCTGTCTGTCTGTCTGTCTGTCTGTCTGTCTGTCTGCTTGCCTGCCTGTCTGTCTGTCTGTCTGCTTGCCTGCCTGTCTGTCTGTCTGCTTGCCTGCCTGTCTGCCTGTCTGTCTACAGTATATATCACCTCTTCCCATCACCATATGGACTCCACTGTACCAACCAGAGAGCGTCCTTACAGTACTAGTCTGAGCCAATGAACGGACGTTGCAGTAGCAGTCAATGAACCTAACTCACTCGCCAACACATTCAAAGTGATAACAAAGAAGGAAAATCTCCCACATTGTGTGTCCACTGCTCAGTCAACACAGAGACAGAGAGAGAAACAGACAGACTTGACCTGCGTCACAACAGGGCCTCTCTCTCTCTCTCTCTCTCTCTCTCTCTCTGACAGCCATGAAGGACTGGCTCAGTCAGAGTTCTTTCATGGCCATAAACACGGCTCACAGATACACTGGCAGAGACGTAGAGGAAGAGGGCAAAGCAGAAGTGACAGCTTGGCATTTTGTCACAGGATCTGTGGCGGAGGATCAAATAGGAGAGTGTGTGTGACTCCCTTTGTGTCTGCGAGTCAGTGGCTCCGTTCTCTTTGAAGAGCGCCCATCACTACCCTGCTATGCTGCAGTCCCCCCCCCCCACTGAGTTACATTGTGTGTTACACTGTGTGTGTGTACCGTGTGTGTGCGTGTGTGTGTGTGTGTGTGTGTGTGTGTATTGCTAAGGTGCGTCACCCCGGCTGAACCTCCTCTTGTCTCCTCTCTCAACAGAACAGCAGGTCGTTTCTCTGTGAGGAGCAGAAACTCCGAGACATACTGTACAATTTCTTGGCTGAGTCATCTTTACGAGACGTCACCTCTGGAGGTGACTCACATTCAAAGAGTTGAAAATGACATTAATACAGTAAGTCAAGACCCGACGAAAACTATGAAACACACACATACTCTGCACTCCTGGACAGCGTACACATAAACATTAGTACGTTGCAATTCATGACTGTTCGGAGAGAGCTTCGTAGGAAGACTATGAATATCCCTTGATCAGCTCATCTGTGACTCATTATTGACTGTGTATTTCTGGTTAGAGCAACACTGTGTGAATGTCTAGACTCACCCATTGAGACGTATTCATACTATTTAGCTGACGCTTTTATCCAAATTAACTTACGTTGCAGTGAGTGCATACATGTCAGTATATATGGTCCCAGCGAGAATCAAACCCGCAACCTAAGCATTGTTAGCGCCATGCTCTACCAACTGAGCCACAGAAACACTATACTAGGAACACTATACTAATACTGGGTAGGGCCTCCCTTTGCAGATTTTTCAGGTGCACTTTCAAGCTGTGAATCTCCCGTTCTACCACATCCCAAAGGTGTTCTATTGGATTCAGATCCGGTGACTGGGAAGGCCACTGAAGAACACTGAACTCATTGTCATGTTCATGAAACCAGTTTGAGATGACTTTTGCTTTGTGACATGGTGCATTATCATTCTGGAAGTAGCCATTAAAAGATGGGTAAATTGTGGCCATGAAGGGATGCACATGGTCAGCAACAATACTCAAATAGGCTGTGGCATTCAAGCGATGATTGATTGGTTTTAACGGGCCCAAAGTGTACCAAGAAAACATTTCCCACACCATTACACCACCTCCACAATGAGAAGGTGTACACGTGTTCCTAATAAAGTGTTAATGAGTGTATATAGACACTGGAAGCACTGAATTCGTATTTAGTTCACGTTCAACACATTATCTCAAACGTATGTACTGAACTACTGCTATCTGTTAACCCATGCAGTGCCATACGGACAACATGGCCTATAGGCTTTCTGAGTAAGCATGAGGGGTGTGTGTGTGTGTGTGTGTGTGTGTGTCCTGTAGGAGACCTTTGCATTAATGTGAAGTAATCAGTGATGTATCTACATACAGCCACTGCTAATGCTAGGGGCAAAGTAAGAAAGAGAGAGAGAGAGAGAGAGAGAGAGAGAGAGAGAGAGGAAGATAGATAGAATGAGAAGGAGGGGTTGTTGGGGAAGGACAGTTTCATTACCTATAACTTCTCAGAGATAAGGAAGCCAGAACAGATGACCTGTCAGAAGGTGAAAAAGACGCATCGCCACCTCTGACTAGAAATACATATCACTCCTCAAAGTGAGGGGGACGTGTTCCAGAGAAAGAGAGTTCGAAAAAGAGAGAGAGAAAGAGCGAGAGTGAGAAAAAGAGATTGAAAGAGAGAGAGACCAGATGTTCAGACAAACAGACAGACAGACAGAGTGAGATAGAGAGAGAGAGAGAGAGAGAGAGAGAGAAGGAGAGAGGGATGTTTCCACCATTGAGCAATACCACCATTGAGCTGACTTGTAGCATAGGAAAACATGTGACATCCATCTACTGTAGCTTGGTGACAGCACAAGCAGGCCAGGAAAACCATAGCTGTCCCTTCCACTAATTTGCCGACTGGGTGTAATTCCTCCCCACAGGAAAGACACGACAACAATGATACATTCACCATCACTCTGAGATGTCAGTGGCAAGACACAGGACCTTCTACAGCAACAACACATACTGTATCTATATGGGCAGAGCACTGAAACAGTGCTTTTGAGTCGACGATCGCAGGATTGCATCAGGGTGGGTGCGACACATGGATTCTTCATAGAAATTCAATTTGACTTTGTGAGCCGCGGTCTCACGAGGGTACGTAAACATTACGGCCTCGGGACGGAAAAGTGCATATTTGAGTGTAAACCGATGATCAACTGAAAGCTCCAAGGGCTTATTTTGTGGCTTCCATTACTGCTTTACGACATGAACTTCCCTTTTTAAAGACTTTTTCAGTTTGGGGGTGGTTAGGCCAAAGAAGCAAAAGAGCAAACGTAGCCTGGCCTCCCTTGGCCATGAGGAAGCAGACCGTTCACCCCTCTCTCGGTGTATTAGGTCAATTAGACAAGGGGCCAAAGGCTATGAGAACCGGAAAATTCTAACTAAAATCAGAATCAATATTGGCTCAGGTAGAGTACGGTGCAGTCAGACGACGTTGGCTGGGGGTCATATGATTGATCAGCTGGTTCAAACCCGTTTCCCTTTCTCCGGCGTATCATCAACAGCACTTGGGCATAGAAAAACAAAGAGGCCTCGCTAACAAAGCTTTCCACTGAGACCTGACACTGGTGTTAGTAGCTATTTACATACTGAGAACGCACTGGCGTAAGATTTGCATAATGTTTTTTTATTTATTTTTTGTCTGGGTACTCGGGGGAGCCGCATTGTAACATATTGGTGCTTAATGAAGTCTGAAAAAAATTGATTTTCCTCAGAGTAAATTAAGAAATGCATTATAGCTGTTAAAGCAATCTTGAGGGAAATCGGAAGCCTTCCACCGCTAAACTATGCTTGATAAGTAATAAATTACATGTTACACTTATTTGCTTCAATTCATGCTAATTTCGCCCAATTAATGTAGCACAGTAGTTCTGAGGGCCGCCACAGGAGGTTCAATTATTTTTCAGATTTGTGTGTGTATGTTCATCTGTGTGTTGTTGTGTTTGCATATGTATCAGGGGAGGCTGGTGGAGGTAGAAATCGGAGAACGGGTTCATTGTAATGCATGGAATGGAATTTCATTGTTTGTGTGTGAGTGTATGTGTGCTTATTATTCTGTAAGTAAGAGAATTTGTGTGAGAGAGAGACACAGAACATACTGGCTGCACATGGTGATGACGGGCCATCCAAACACAGGCCTGACTGTCTTCGTGCCTGGACCCCCCTGTCCTGTCCTGTCCTGTCTTTCCTATGTGAGGCCAGGCCAGGCAGACCAGAGGCCAGCCTTCATTCCTTCAGCAGTGGAGGATGAGTCATTGTTTACTCTGCGCTGTCCTATCAAACTGCTCTGACGCTACTTTTCCATTCAATCCCAACCTCTGCATGTGGCAACATGACACGGAGCCGGGGCCGGGGCCGGGGCCTGTCTTTCCCCTATGGAGACTGTCATCTCTGGGGCACTCCACTTATCCACCGGAATCTGTCATTTCATTTAGTAGCTCTGAAATAACAATAGGTACAAAGAATACAGATATGAAAGGGAGAATATCAAACACTTTCTCAGGTAAAGAATGTGAACAAAGTATTTCTGATGGGAAAAAAAAAAAAGAAAACATCCAGAGATCCAGAGACAAACAATTGTCAAGACAAGTGTCCAGGTGTCTCCGTCTTTCACATCAACTTCAGAATGCATCACGTAAATACATCTACACACCTTTCTGGAAGGCTGAACTGAAACCCCAGGCGCTGGGTATCGTTCCCAGAACGTTTGGCAACGCCAGTGGAAAAAGTTACTGTTGAATTAGCCTTTTGTTTCACAGGCGGTAACAGGGAATACACTTCTGCTTCCTCCAGTACCTACCAACCAACCACATGTCTAACTACAACATGGAATACAAGGTGGACACATAGGGCCTACTGTAGTTAAACCATACAGTAGTTATACACTTGGGAAAGACAGAGAATCATGCACAACGTCAAGCCTTTATTATCAAAAACTGTCGGTGCACGCACGCACGCACACACACGCACACACACACACACACACACGTGAGAATCATACCTCAAGTCTTCGTATCAGCACGCCAAAGCTCAGAGGTTTTTATTAGGAATTAACTATACTTTGTTTTTCCCCAGTAAGGACTTTCCCTTCGGAGACATCACTAAGTATCCATTCTCAATCACACCGATATTAAAAAGCTTAACCGGGAGAGGGTTTTTCAACTAAATTAGAGAAAACAAAATCTCCTGATTAGTCAATTAAGTGGCACATTAGCCTGCGAGTTAATTAAAAGATAGGGCCCATAGTCTTTAAGGAGGATAGGCTAAGGCAGATGGAGTGTTTAAACAGGAGATTGAACAAATGGTGCTTATTAAAAACTTACAGTGCGAGTCACTTGACATGGAACATCCTCTGTGGCACCTAGAGCCACTACACAAACAGATTGTCAAACGGTGCCAGTCCTCCTGGGTTCTTCCCACTATGCAAATCCAGGGGATGAGGTGTTGAGGAGGGGAGAGAAGATGTGCCATGGCGTCACACGCTGGCACACGTCAAGATGTTTTAAAAGCTTCCGCCATCAGGGGGGCTTAGCTGCCACAGCAACCCACCAGGAGAAACAGCACCCAGCTCAACGCAACACATTCCTGCGTTAAGGAAAGTATCTTTTTTTTTTTTTTTCCTCCAATCACTGACTTTAGGATGTTTAGGAGTACACAAAGACTTTAGATATGTCTGCACACCATGTATTATTGGCCATAGATGTTAACCCAAAACAATGTAAATTGAAAAATGTTTAAATGGCTCATTTTGTTTTTGCATAAAGGCATGGCTTGTGTTGACTGGGGTGTGTGATACCGTGTTTTGTCCCAAACAAAATTATGCATAATGGTATTCAGGGAGAGAGGAGGAGGGGGGAGAGGGGTGTGTGTGGGGGGTGTGTGAGGTGGGGGGAGGTGGCTGGGGCGGGGGGGGGGGGGGGGGGGGGTATTACACCCTCTTTAAAAGCTATTCCTAATGAATCCTGTGATCCAGAATGCAATGACAAAAAAACACAACCCCCCCCCCCCCACACACACACACACACACACACACACACAGCCAAAGGCAGCAGGAATGGTGTCTGGGTGGCGGTGCCCTGAGAGTTAAGAGTTAGGTACACTAAAACATCACAGTTCACCGATCGTGTTGCCATCTCAGCGTCACGTTCGATCTCCAACAATGCGACAGCTGACAGCTCGCGCCGAGAATCATCACGCTAAACTGAATTATTTCTGCCACGTGTTAATTTATTAACAACCTGTGCATGCTCTAATGTAGCACATTTGCATATACATTTTTAACCTGCAAGCAGAATCATGAATATTCTTCGGGGGGGTGGGGGGTGGGGGAATATATTTCTCTTTGTTACTTGCGTTTGAATTTTGAAGGATGGGTTGGGGAGGAAAAAGGGAGAAAGATACATAAATCTCGATTATGTCCGCAGGGCACGTCTTCTTTAAGGGCAGACACCACCCCTTCATCACCTAGAACATATGAGCTATGGCAACTTGATCTCAATCTGCTCCTCACTATCCTCTAAAGCTGCTCAGCCTGTAAAACAGATCCTATACTGTAGTAACTACAGTATACAGTAGCTTTGAGACACTGGTTCACATACCGGAGCTATGCTAGTCTGTTTAATAGAACCATGAGGACATTTCAGCTAAAGAATGGCAGATTGTACTAACGGTGCATTCGGAAAGTATTCAAACCACTTCACTTTTCCCACATTTTGTTATGTTACAGCTTTATTCTAAAATGGATTAAATTCAATTTTTTCCTCATCAATCTACACAATACCCCATAATGACAAAGCCAAAACAGGTTTCTAGAAATGCTAATTTATTAAAAATAAAAAATTGAAATATCACATTTACATAAGTATTCAGTTCCTTTGCTATGACACTCGAAATTGAGCTCAGAGGTATCCTGTTTCCATTGATCATCCTTGAGATGTTTCTACGACTTGACTGCAGTCAACCTGTGGTAAATTCAATTGATGACTGATTTGGAACGGCACACATGGACATGATTTGGAACGGCACACACCTGTCTATATAAGGTCCCACAGTTGACAGTGCATGTCAAAGCAAAAACCAGGCCATGAGGTTGAAGGAATTGTCCGTAGACCTCAGAGACAGGATTGTGTCGAGGCACAGATCTGGGGAAGGGTACAAACACATTTCTGCAGTATTGAAGGTCCCCGAGAACACAGTAGCCTCCATCATTCTTAAATGGAAGAAGTTTGGAACCACCGAGACTCTTCCTAGACCTGGCCGCCCGGCCAAACTAAGCAATAGGGGGAGAAGGGCCATCGTCAGGGAGGTGACCAAGTTTCCGAATGCACTGTACAGTATCCAAAAAAACGTAAACAAACCTATTTTAGTAGAGTACACTATCATTAAATGAGTATTCAACCATGTATAAACACCAATACCCATTATACACCTTTATAACGCATTCATAGGGATCATAACACCTTCATAAGTTATTATGAAGTGTTACAAAGTATCTTGTGCAGAACACATCCTCTCGACATATCGTACGAAGGCCTTAGAGCACACCTGGCTGTCATACAGTAGAATAGAGCTATAGACAGCCTATACATGTTCATCTAGACAGGTGACAAACAGAGGTGTCTCCCAGGTGAGAACAGAACAGGTGTTGCCATTCACACCTGCAAACTTTCTCACGTAGCCTACTCTTCCCTGGGGGGGGGGCTCCCTTCCTTAGTGTACGGTGCTGACTCCACTTCACAAACAAACCCCCGTACCGTCACTATGGCGGCAGGTTGATACTGTACGGTTTTTAAACAAGATGTAAACAAAGATGTGTTTATTGACGGTGGGAGAGGTAATTAGGTGGTTGACAAGGAAACAAACACATCAATGTGAAGCATCTGTGAACAGAGGGAAGAGTCCCAGGTTAAAGTATTAGACCTACCCGTGGTTAAGTCTGATATAGTTTATACAAGAAACAGAAAACTTTGTTCAAAATGGCTAACGAGGCCTATATTAAAAGACGGGTCTTAGTCAATGATTTCTAGCGGTTTATGACAAACGAATCTCAATGGTGGCCTTATTTCTACCTATACTGCCATTGTAAGTAAATAAATATACTGCCATTGTAAATGATGCATGTGTGTGTGTGTGTGTATGTGTTTGTGCCTGTGTGTTTGTGTGTGTGACCGCCTCTGTGTATACGAGACTTCACTTGTCAGTCATGTTAACTCAATGTGAAGAGGCTGCTCCAAGCGGAAACGTGAGTCGTCGTACTGCTGCACGGTGCTGGTATTAAGACCTCCTATACACCCATGTTTGTTTCTGCATGGAAGGAGGTAAACCACGCTCTCTTAACTGCTCAGCCTGTATATAGGCCCTGTGAGCTTATTCAGGGGGGGTGGGGGGTGGGGGGTGGGGGGGGGAGCGTGTCAGACTACTGTGCAACCGCACACAAACACACACCATTTGATGTGATATTCATTCTACTGTCACGATTTTGTAAAGCCTATCTTGCGTAATACTAAAGCAAAAGGGGCTGCCATTTTTGTTGTCATTTCCGTTTCACACGGGGCATGACCGAAGCCACGGCAACCCTCGGCGTTAATCCGTTCTACATGACTTATGAGATACAGGAAACAAAAAAACAAAAAACGGGGTGGAAAATTAACCGGTGACAGTTCCCCCAAACAACTGTCCTTTAAAGAAGCCATTTTGTGATTCGACGGCCGCGTTAGTCAGTTAGTCACCTCTAAGGAGCGTGACAGTGTTGCGTCGTGGTAAATACCCTGATAGGCCTCTATAATGAGGCAAGCAGCGTTCCAAACCGACTGTCAATCATAGGAGATGACTGCGGGCCACAGGGGCCCGTTCATTTAAGTGATGTTAAGAACAAACAATCAAACGGGTGCTTGGGTGAGCGCAACACGTCCACGTCAGCCAATGACATGTAACAATGGTGACATCTAATTTATAGCTCAAGGACCGTGGTACAAGCAAACAAACAGGCATTTCTGTTCCACACGTCCTCCTCAATTTGACTCTCCCACGGTCCACTGCCTTGAAGGGAAGACGAAAAGGAAGAAAAAAAGAAAGGAAAGTTGAAAGTGCACAACTTTAGGCTGATGTCTCACTTGACCCCCCCCACCCTCCACCCCCCATCCCCCACCCCTCCACAACAACAACCCCCACCCCCCCCCCCCTCCACACACCATCCCTCCTCAACACCCACCCCAACCCAAGGAAACCAACTGACAAGCCGTGACACAAATGGTCCATTTACATGGACGCTTAAAGACACAACACATAGAGGGGGGGGGGGGGGGGGGGGGGGGGGCACTGTCTACGGGCAGGAAGGAAGAAAATTATTTGAAAACATCTCAATGTTTCTCTCTCTCTCTCTGTGTCTGTCTTTCTTCATGTCTTTGTTTCTCTCAGGCAGATGTTGTCAGTGCCGACTTCACAGAGAGCACGGGGTGACAGAAACTTTGAACTTCTCCGTGCCCCCATCGCCCCCCCCCCCATTTCCCTGCGTTCTCCGTCTCGGGCGCATGATCTCTCTAACTGCCGCTTGCTGTCTTTACATCGCCGCGGCAACGCCTCCAGGTAACAGGGAGATTAAACACAGTGAGCGGGCCTTGTACCGCAGCAAAGCCTTCGTGAAGGGGGTCTTTAAATATTTAAGGTATGAGCACAATGAGACGACATTGTTGCTCAAAGACAAGAAAAAAATGAAAAGAAAAACAGGAAACAAATCGTTCACCTGGAAATCATTCAATTATTTCATTTCTGTGTGGTTTTGAGGTTAATGTGATTTTTGAATATTACAAGAACACAACATGTTTATGTGACAGGGATACCTTGTGAGGTGAAATGGGGATGTGGAATGTTACAAAAAAAAAAAAAAAAAGTGTTATTGAAAACACACTAAATTGCATAATAATACATAATAAACAATACTTACAGCATTTTAACGATCAGATATCCACCTACAGTACGACTGTGAATGATCTATGGAATCCAAAGATAGAAACCGACACATCATTCCAGTGTATAAACATTCTTCACAGCTACCTCTCAATAATATACCGTAGGCCGACAGGGCAGCCTTTCTTTCTTCTATCACTTCATCTTCCATGTGTGCAGACTTGAATCGGAGTCATTTCAAGAGAAGGAATAACAAGCAAATAAACATCACGTGGCTTTGGAAGCCTTCCTGGCCCCTGATGTCACAGTCAATTAGTGTCTCCAGGTAACGACCCTATTTGCATTGTAAACCGGCCTGTGTGTGAACGGCGGCGAACGGGGCCACTACCTGACCAGACTAATTGAGACTGACATTACTTGAACTCCCTTTTTTTTTTTTTTTTCTTTCCTCCTTTCCCTTTTTTTTTTCCTTTTTCTTTTTTTTTGCTTACCCTCGCTGAAAGATGTCCTCATATTTATTTTAGTACCTTGCCACAAGTCTAAATAGCGTGAGTCCTTCAAACTTCCGACATCGCGGACGAGAAGAAAAGGACATTGGTGAATTATGCATTATTACATGTTATGTTGGCGATGCCAGTCAGACTTCTCTCGGCTGGGCAGACGCATGAACCGCCACCACCGGTGTTCTTCAGAGAGATGGGAAATTACATCTCTCTGCTTTCACGCATGCTGCATATCAGCTCTAATTAGCAGCTAATGATGTTTAATTTGGATGTGCTGAAAGGACAGCACAAAAGCACACAAACACAGAGACCCACTCGGGTACAAACAAAATGAAAACATTCTGTAGCCGTGCCATTTAGGAGCGGATGGACTCATAATGCCCCCTTTTCACCCCGTCCTATCAAATTACTCATATTAGGTGTAATTACAGTATGGTTAATCTTATCAATATACGACTCAGGTCTACCTCTAATGTGAAAATGAGGCGACTACAACACCATTAAACCCCCCTGTCTCCTTTTTCTGCAATAAAAGTGACGGCAGAAAAAAAAGAAAAAAAAGCAGTAATTTGGTTCTGATGGCTGAGGGCAGCAGACGTTCATTTTCTGAGTGAGGAGAGAATTCCATCCCACCCAGAAGAGAGACAGTGGGTGGGGTGGGGTGGGGGGAGGGGGAGGGGGTGGGGGCGGGGGGGTGGGGGGGGGGGGCGGCCACGGCGACACTCTAATGACTTATTTAATATTGTAAAAGAAAAATGACCCTCAGGTCCGAGTGAGAAGCGCTAAATTTTCTTCTCCAGGAACTGAAAACAGAAACAATGGAAGAAGGGTTCTAATTGTGACATTACAAGCGCTTGCACAGAGGGGAACAGAGGGGGATTGATTAGATGGGAGGAAAGGTGGGTGACTTTGTGAAAAGGTCACTGCACACTCATACCTGGAGTTTTCATATTCTATCCCCTCTAAAAGGAAGACAGAAAAAAAAAGAGAGAAGATGGATGAAAAAAGAAACCGAAGAGAAAAAAAAGAAAGAAAGAAAGAAAGAGGCCGAAAAAAGAAAGGAAAAGAAGATAGAAGAACTCCTGTGTGATTAGGGAGAGTTTCTGACGCAAAAAAAAATTTTCCCCAGCACATTAGTGAAATAAGATGGTAATTTCCTGGGCAGGGGTGCAGGGTGTATCCGAAAATGATAAAAGGCAGGATGGACGGAAGGGAAGGGAAGGGGAGGGGAGGGATGGGGAGGGGAGGGGAGGGCGGATGTCTCTTTGCCAGGTGGGCTTGCGTCGGGGGGGTTAATTGAGAGGTTAACAGGGGGTTATGTCTGTCGGAGGTCAGGGCTCTGCTCTGCCCGGCAGGGGGGCCCTGGTCCCCTGCTGACCTCACTGAGTGTTGGTGGGCCGTGTTTCCATGTTCCAGCGCTGCGTCTACGTGAGAGACGTCCTAATGGGGAACCCGGGGGGGGGGGGGGGGGGGGGGGCGTAGGCACGGAGAAGGAGGAGGAGGAGACGAGAGACATCCCCATTTTCTCCCGGTGATGAGTGTAGAACATGGAAAGGAACCGTGGAACAGGTAGAGAATAGGTAGAGGAAGCAGCATCACAGCAATGTCTTATAAGCCTCCACAAACGCTTTATAAAGCCGACATACAGTAGATTCATTGATTTGATGACATGAATTACAGAAGGTAATATCATGCTATTGGTGGGATAAACAAACAGCTTCATACGTATCTGCTAGCCAAATAAGAGAACCCACAAACCAACCTGGTAGAACCATCCCCCTCACTCATCACCATGTGAAGATAGAGTACGTCACACACAGGCATAATAGGTATTTACATTTGACATTTGAGTCATTTAGCAGATGCTCTTGTCCAGAGCAACTTCCAATGAGTAGATAAATACAACGTCACATCCAACTCCATCACTTTCATTGTAATGTTTTATTTTTAAAAAAATGATTCTAAATTAACGTATCACAACCAACAAAGTCTGTTGTGGGCGGAATGCAGTGAAGAGAGATGTCAAAAGGGTGAACATGTGAAGACAGTACAGTATAGGTTAACAGATCAAGTAGTGGACAGAATATACACACACACACACACACAGTTTGAGAAAAGACAGATACATGGATACCCTATGCCTTGGAGAAGAAGTCTTCACATTATCTATATA
>NC_139674.1:11700064-11742564 GCF_951799395.1 Argentina silus
GGGGGGGGGGGGGAGGAGGGGGGGAGATGGGTCATGTACACAAGAGAGGCTGGACCTACTATCTTCAAAGAGAGAGAAAATAGGGGAGCAAATTAACACCACCTCGGCGAGAGGCGCAGAGCCTCATGTTTAATGTCAGCCAGCGGTGGACGACTCCCAGATTCCGGCGGGCCAAAAACAGCGCAAGGGGCCTCAGAGGAAATAGTTTGAGACATCTGGAAAACTCCAAAGGGCTAACATCAAAAAGAGGAGCAGCGTGACCCAAAACAAGCTGGAATGGGCACTGAGCAGAGCAGAGCAGAGCAGAGCAGTGCAGGGGAGGGGAGGGGAGGGGAGGGGAGGTGAGAGGGGGGGCCGTGTGTGTGAAAAACATTCAAATGAAGAGAGACTGTTTGGTGGAGGAGGGCCAGGATGGATGCTGGCTGCCTCAGAGACCGGGCAGGGAAGGGAGAGAGAGAGAGAGAAGGAGATGGGAGGAGAAGGCGGCACAGGGAGAGAGAGAACAGGAGAGAGAGAGGCACATTCCAGGTACGGTAGTATACAGGGGGGAGAGAGAACAGGAGAGATAAAGGGGGAGGGCACAGGGAGGGAGAGAGAGCAGGAAATACTGAGAGGAGGCGCACCCCCATGCCGTAAAGACACACCCCACACACACACACACGTATGAAGTTTGTGCAAAGAGCAGGCATTAAATAGCATTCACAACCATAGCCCTAATCGTCCTAAATGGTCCGGGGGGGAGGAAACGGTAATTGATTACACAACAAAAAAACGCCCTCACCAAAGGCCCTCACCGACCACCCCCCTCCCCCCCCCGAACAAAAGGCATGCGGGGTTCTTAAATGCCTCCTCAGAAGCATAAGTGTTATCACAGATCCGTCCCCGTGCCAAAGACACTCGGTGCCAAGAATGCGGAGGAGCCGAGCGCTGCCGCTCCTATCCCCTGAGCTGGGTTCCTCCACCAGAGCTTTATTCTTCTGCTCTGTTGTGTTCAGAGGGAGGGAGGGAGGGAGGGAGGGAGGTGCTGTTTTGGAGCTAATTTCACAGGCAAACAGATTATGTTAATCCGTGTAAACATTCAAAACACAACAGCTTGGCTGTTTTCCGCAGGGAAATAAATACTCGAGGAGGAGTGAAACGTATCGATTCGCACAACACAAAGTCGACAAATAAACCCAGACGCTAAAGCGTCGTAATGAGCGAGAGCACGTCTTTGAAACGGTGTTTCTTTCGTTTCTTTTTTGTCTCGTTTCTTTGCCCAATTAAGACGTGTGTGTGGGGGGGGAGGGGGGGGGGGGGTAGTAACATGACGCCTGTAGAACGGGAGATCCCCCTGCGAACGTACGCACCAGACCTTTATTCACAACAACGTCAGATCCATCGCTTGTTAAGACCCGCGGCTTGGATCCGTCGCCGTATTTCAACGCACCTCTGTGAAATAAACATCTCGGATCCTCAACCTTTTTTCTTCCCCCTTTGTGTACACATCGCTACTACTACCTACTGTACGTGTTTCACACCGTCATGTCTTATTTTTTACTCCTTTTCGCCCGGGTATAAGAGGATGTAGAAGACAAAGCAGAGGCCCAGAGGAACAAGGGGTGAGAGAGAGAGAGAGAGAGAGAGAGAGAGAGAGAGAGAGAGAGAGACAGAGAGAGAGAGAGACAGAGACAGAGAGAGAGAGGGTAAGCAGGAAGAAGCAGGCAGGCAGCAGAGTGTTGATATGAGAGAATAGCATTGAGAATAGAATTGTGATTCGCAAGACACAGGGAGCCACTGTTAATGAGAGACACTGTAGGAGGAGAGAGGGAGGGAGAGGAGAGGGTGAGAAAGGAGAACAGGAAGAGGACAAATGGAGAGAAAGGGAAGAGAGGAGAGGCTAAAGGGGGGGTAGAGAGAGGCCCATGCAGAGGTAGGGTTGACACTCTCCCTCAGCCTTGTTAAAGGGTCACACCTAGCTGACCGACGGTAATACACCACGGCCATCCTCTTCATTACCGCACTCATTTCAGCCTCGCACCTGACAACCTGACGGCTCCCCCCCACTGAGAAAGAGACTGGCTTTGTTGTTGTTGAGGAAAAATACAGGCCCAGGATAGGAGCAGGCTGAGATTGGGGGGGGAGGAGAGGGCTCATTAAAAGGGTGAGAGTAGGTAGAGGATGATATCTTGGTGTTGATTTCTGACTTTTCCATTTTGTGGCTCTGTACAAAAGAAAAAAAAAAGAAAGGAGAAAGACTACACTCAGAGCATTGACAAAGTGTTAGGGAAGAAAGCAGCCAGCCAGGGAGGGCGAGTGTGTGTTCTTTGTGTGATTTAGTGCGTATCCACTGTGTGTGCGTTTTACCTTCTGGTAATGTCCCGGGCTTGTGTGACCCGGTGGAGCTGCCTTTGCTCCTCCTGCTGCTGTCGCTGTTGACCGAGAGGCTGGAGCGCAGCTTCCTCTCTATCTTCTGGGAGACGGGCGAGGGCTGTTTCCTGTGGAGCTGTTGCTGCTGCTGTTGCTCCGCCCCGGCTCCAGCCGCAGCTCTGGCCGCCGCCGCCGCCGCGCACGGGCAAGGGTGTGTGTGTGTGACCCCGCCGCGGTGGATTCCATTGCCGTTACTCAGCCCGAGCCCGCCGGTCGCGCTATGGAGGCCATTTTGACTCCTGGCAGCCTCTCCTCCTCCTCCTCCTCCTCCACCACCACCACCCTCGTTGGTCCCTCCCTGGGCCGAGGCGGTTGGCTGGGGCAGAGGCTGAGGTTGAGCTGAAAGAAGGAGGAGGTAGAAGTTATTTTTAAAATAAAAACATCACGCTCTCTAATTGAAAGTATGAGAGGACTTTACGACGCTGCACTTCACGTTTGGTTGAGAACATGGCATTCGCTCTCTCTCTCTCACTTTAGTAGTTGGATTCTTGGTGTGAGGGGCATGTCTGAAGTGTTTATGGGGCAGGCAGCCTCTTGGCTCGGCTTTCTAGAACTCAAACTGTGATGATGTCTGTATCACAGATCACTATTTTCGCACATTATCAGAAGAAGAAGTACGTGAACAAATCTTGAGGCCTTTTCAAACAACAGAGCTAAGTATAGGAGGAGAGACAGACAGAGCCCAATGATCACACAGTCACCTCTCCTTCAGGTGAACAGCATTCACTTGGAGCAGCACTCAGGTAAGTTAAAAGAGTGAGAGAGGGGGAGAGAGAGAGAGATGGATCTTGCCTATGCCACAGTACTGCTTCCCCTTTTCACAAAGTTCACAGTCTTTCTGTGTGTGTGTGTGTGTGTGTGTGTGTGTGTGTGTGTGTGTGTGTGACTGTGCGTGTGTGCGTGAACTGTACAGTGTGTGTGTGTGTGTGTGTGTGTGTGTGTGTGTGTGTGTCTGCGTGTGTGTGTGACAGCCAACAAGAGTCAATGCGGCGACCCATCTGATATAAAGGAAGCGAGCGGAGTGGAGCGGTGCATGGTGGCATTTTCAGGGGAAGTCACTCCTGCAGAATCAGCTCTACAGGGAACTGCAGCATTACCTTCTATCTGCATCAGAGAGGCAGCGACGTGACTTATTGAGCTCCATTGAATTATTCATCTCTCTTTTTCTTTTTTCGGGGCCTGTATATTCCGGATGTCACCATTCTCTTTTTTCCATTTTTTTTTTCTTTTCCCCCAAACTCTGCATTAATGCCACGGCGTACAAGTATCAGCCCATGTGACACGGATCACAGACAGGAAAAAAAACAAAAAAACTTTGCGATGACACACTCAAAAGTGTTGATTTGTTCGAGAGTAGTATGACTGTATAGGACCTGAACTTCTCACAAGCGGGAGGCAAAAATGAAACACTCCATAAACTGGCTAGGCCAGTTCTGGCTCTCTCTCTCTCTGATTTCCTCTGCTCTTACTTTATCTGCTCACCAACAATCGCAATTATTGTTAACAAGAGAGAGGGGAGAATGAATCTACCATAGCCCGGCCTGTTTTTAACCACACACACCACCCTGGGAGACCTCTGACAGGAATGTAGATGTAAAACAACGCAATTAAAAACAGCCACAGTGGCTTTGTCTCTTCATCCACAGGCCCGCAACGCCACGCAGCTTCTATAAACAAATAGAGACTTGAGGGATCAAGATACCGATGCAATTTGAATTAGACAATTGGGTGTAGAGAAAAAAAAATGAAATTTTATTATGCACTGATTTAAGTCCAGGTTGATGGAAATTCCCGATGGAAGCTTTCAGATGGCACTGGCGGTAAACTAAGGATTGCTAACAAGGGGGATGCAGTACATTTTCAGACATATTCTACTTAACATAATAAGCTCTTTATACAATGTATAACACATCGTATGTGTTTTCATGGTGGCAACACAGCACAACAGTGTTCTCGGACAGTAGGCAGAAACCAACAAGCCTACAGAACCCAAAGACACTGCACACCCTTGTGCCCTATTTCTCAATGAAGGATTCAAAACGCACTCTGCACACGGTAAAAAGTAGAAAGCACAAACGTTCCAAGGTCCGCCACTGAAGTACGGAGTACAAATATGTACTGCAGGCCTACATCATACCAAACCCCTGCCTAGAAGATGATTCTATCGCCTATGTAGTAAATGACGCACGGCAGCTTGTGTAATAAAGCAGACAGTCTATTCCACCTCGAGGTCATGGGAGCCGTCCACCAAACGCCCAGACCCACGTCGTCGGTCTGAGAGCGTAATTACCTCTCCTTTTCGAGAAAGTCAAGCCTTCCAATTGAATAAAGTAGAAATAGTCATTAGGAAACCACTATGTTAAACCCGGCGCACATAAGCAGCGGTTTGAGTTTCCCGACCCACTAGAAAGCCTCCAGCAGCGGTTCAAGCGCAAGCCTGTGAAGAGACACGCTCGAGGAACAGGCCACTGGTCAGGCTGGCAGGCACGGTTTTATTTTTAGCCTCGCTAGGGCTGAGGGCATGGCGACGAAGACGGATGAACGGAACAGAGCCATATTCATAATAGGCTTCTTCATTGATCATCGTAATGATGATCCTGTCAGAGACAGCACGGTGAACCACCCAAATATGGAAAACCAAGACAGCCAGGAGACGTGCTGGAGAAGAACAGATAGACACGTACGCACGCACGCACGCACGCACGCACGCACGCAGACACACACAGTACAGCAGCTCCCGTCTGTGATGACAGTTGAAACAGCAGCAATGTAGAACAGCGAAACATCAACATGGTTGACAACCTTACAGCCTGTAGATCTGGTTTAGGACAACACAAGAGGCAGCGCTGAGCTCCTTCCTGCCTACACCAGGAAACATACCTCACATCAAATATGAACAACTCCCACACGTTTTAAATAATCAGAAGTGATTCAACTTGGAAGAGTCGTGCGGTTTACCTCCACACCGTGTAGTACAGTAGGCAGAAAGGTATCCAGAGATGGTGAACGCACACAACCTGACAGGCTGCATTAGGGCCGTGTGTTTAGAACTTTAAAAAAAAAAAAAACTAAAAAAAAACTTCAAATTGGACTTCTAACCGCCCTATTTCTAACACATCAACAACTGTTGAGAGTGTACATTTGTAGTTGAATAATACATGGTATTCCTCTACACGGGCTGTCAAACACATCACAGGGGAGAGTGTGTGGGGTGAGTGGTTCTTGACTGTCTAAGCAGCATCCCAATTTGGTCCCCCTAGTAGCTGACAGCCTCAAATATCCTGGGAGCATTTTTAAAAGGCCAGTGTTTGATGGATTCATGAAGAACACACAAATATAATTGCCATTTGTCACCGAGTCTTCAGCGAATACCCCACACAGGGACGGCAGAGCACCGAGTGTGTCTGGAGAGCAGTGCCGAGCTGCGTGGGATCGCTCTGTATGTAAAACTGTGCATAAACACCTACCTACCGTCTTTCCTTTTTTTTTTTTTTTTTTTGACTTTCGTCACGGAAAATAGGTCCTATAGGAAAGAACTCAAAATTGCACTCCAAAGACACCGAGGGGATATATATATATGTATATATCACAGCACACAGACAGAGCCACAAGGAATATGTATGAACGTCAACTTGAACAGAGCTGTATAAACAAGGGTTCTAATATAGTCGGGTTCCGAAAATATCACCGAGAGGTCAAAGAGTGCAGCCTGAACGTTCTCATTTGCACATGACTAGGCTGAGAGTCATAGGTAAGGCAGGGAGCGGAGAGACAGCAACAACTAGAGCTGTGTGTTTCTGGGGTTCAGTCCTCTCTAATATGAATGCCTGAGAGAGAGAGAGAGAGAGACAGAGAGAGAGAGAAAGAAAGAAAGAAAGAGAGAGAGAGGTGGGTGTTTGCTGAGGCCTATTAGAATTCCCATCATCAGGAGCCTACAGTTATTCAAATGTGACATCATGTCAACCAGCTAAACAGACCAATCCTCTCGTAGTCGACTCCTAACAGTCATCACTACAACGCTGCTAGTGAGGGAAATGTAGTGAATGTAGTGAGCCCAAGTGGAAGAAAACAGACATTTTAAATGTCATTTCAAGTCACATACTGTACAAGTGACATATATATCCAGTACCAATATTAGGCTAAAATGCCCCCAACCTGTTTGTTTATCTTTGTGCCTCATATTATAAACAGTGTTTTTCATGCTTGGCTGGCCTACTACCTGCCTGATTGAAATGCTAATTTGTAAATGTGCGATGACCTAGCTGCAGCAGCGCTGCGGCCCATCATCCCCTAAACAGCCCCAGGTGGTGTTTCTCCTCCTAACAAACACGACTGGAACGCGCCCCTGCCGCTCAATCCAAAGGGATATATTTTCTCATTAGAAATTATATATCTCCCATGCCCATATTTATAGAAGCAAAACCAGGGGAATTATACTGCAGAGAGGAGAAGAAGAAAGAGAGAAAAAAAAAATGAAAGCACAATGAATGTTATTACAAAAGGCTCTGATTGAAATTTCCCTTTCAAAGCTCATTTACCGGTTGACCTTCTGACTATGGGACAAGGACTTTCTTTAGTGTGGAGAAGGACAGGTTTTCAACAGACATGCAGTGCTCGAATCATCAGGAATTGTCCTTTTTGAGTATTCATATCACAACAAACCCTGACTGTGATAATCTATAAGGCCCACTATTCTACATGACATGCACAAAGAGTGAATTAAATGAACGAATTAGCCCTTTTCACAGGGAATAGAGTAAATAGATCTATTTTAATACAATGTCGTAATCACGACACACTGTAAGAATAAGGGCAACAAACCATGTCAATTGTTTCCCGCAAATGACTAAAAAAGAACTAAAAAGAGTAGAATTGTGAATGTTTATGTATAGGTCATAGACATTCACCTCATACGGCAGAACAGAGAACGCCTAGCTTACTCCAATAGAACAGCTTACTCCAATAGAACAGCTTACTCCAATAGAACAGCTTACTCCAATAGAACAGTGCCCGTCATAGACTCTGGTATATCAGACACTGTGGTGGTTGTGGTGGTGGTGGCCTAATATCATATCATTCATTACGTCAAACGGAGCTTCCAACTGATCATGCACACCCGTCTATGCTGCTTAGGCTGGCAGTGATGGGGCCATCTGGGCCTGTTGAGGGAACTAAATTACCTCCTCTGATAAGAGACCCCTATCAGCAGGGAATGACATGCTAGGTGACAGAACTGTTTTAACTCCATTAGCTCACCTCTTACTGTATAGCATCTCATTTCAGGGTGTGTGTGTGATGTGTGTGTGTGTGTGTGTGTGTGTGTGTGTGTGTGTGTGTGTGTGGTGTGTGTGCGTGTGTCACTCACGACATGTCTTATTTCCCGCTCCCTCCTTCCCATGCCGTGACGATGATGAAGAGAGGAGTCAGTATTGCTCAGCTGTTTTTCGGCGGTGACACACTTTTAATTGTGTGTGACAATCATTCAAATGTGGGTCTTCTCACGTCACCTGCTACTACAGACACTTGAGAGAACGTTTAATATATTCTCTCTCCCTCTCCCTCTGACAAGGGAAAGCGGGGCGTCGGGATTTACTAATTTCAAATTTGGTAATTTCGCTGCTGATTGAGTGGAAAAAAAAATAACCCCTTCGGACCTTGTTCTGCTTAATTACATTCTACAGTGGAGAAGGCAACTTGAAAGACAAGAGCTTGATTTGACGACCTGAACCTTTTCAGTGCTCCAGGGGGAGGCGGAAGCTATCATCAATTATCCTTCGATTTCAAAACCGAACATTTTGCTAGATTAATATGTCTGACTGCTATCTAAATCATTAAAACAGCCCAATGAGATGCCATTTTCCCTTAAATGAATCACGTTGAGGAATATCCTTCACATTGTGCGAGAGCCACAAAGCCTCGGCATCTGAAGCCTCTTCTTCTGGTTCCCCTTCTGTTGTGTGGAATGTGTACGGTGCTAATTTGAGAGGTACTAATGTAATATAACACAAGAGATCAAGGACAGTGACAGTTTTATAACCTGAGCACTTTGAATGACACTGAATACTGTCCGTCCTTTCTCTCTCTCTCTCTCTCTCTCTCTCCCTCTCTCTCACCTAAGATAAAGCTTGAATGTAGAGATCTGTCTATGATTTAATCAGAGCCCTCTATTTCCCAAATCTGTTTCCATCCGAGAGAGAAGGAATGCAGTAAAATGTAAAAATGTCTTTTCACGACTTTCTGCAGTTTGAAAGCGCACATCTTGCACAGATTTAGGCTTCACACGGCTAGCTACCACATTTTCTAGAAAGATCAATTATGACGTGACTCAGAGCTGGCCTAAGGAAGCTGCCAGAACTCCGAGTGCTCCACCCTCTATGACGACGACTCAACAACAAAAACGCAGCAACAGGGAAGGAGCGAACGAGAGGGGAGGGAGGGCTGGGGGAGTATTTTTGGTTTCAGTTACATTGATGACTCACAGATTCCACCAATTTCAAAATCTCTTGCTGAAGTCGAAGTTCCACAGGAAACACTCACTTGTTTGAAATGCTCAACGGCACACAATGCTCAACGGCCCCGTGTGAGGCGTCGGTCCACACCGTACACACCGCAACAAGGGGACCAAACGCACGCTGCCGCAGGACGTTTTTTCCTATTAAAAAAATACTGGAAATACATCGAAAATATTCAATTATATTCAAGTTGGATCATTTTGCTCGCAAACATCTTCTGGGTTTTTGTAAATCAACGCTGTCCGAAAAAACTATGATCATAAGATAGGAAGAGGATCAGAACAGTCAAAAGTGCCATTCCATAACAGCCAGACGTCAGTATTGGTCGATCTATGAGGTCTGGACCTGGATAGAGCCAGTCTATAAAAACACCTCCAGACAAGGTTCCTTTATTTGCTCAGTATCAATCTCAGCATTACCCCTTGTCTAATGGGACAGCTGTGGGTCACTGGGCCCGGGTCCTGGGCCTGCCAATCAGCCAATCAGAGGTCTTAAGCTGTGGAATCAGGCAGAGGGGACTAGAGGTGCTAGTCTGCCTCTTGAGTGGGTTTTTAACAGAGACGGCCATATCGATTTTTGAGCTCTGCCAGAGGAGGGGAGAGGAGAGCGCTGGCGTCTGTGGGCTGGGGCTGTGTCTGAATGGAGCCAGTGGGCGCCCCCACGAGTCGTCACAACCCCCCCCCCCCCCAAACCTCCCCCCCCCCGTCACCCCCCAGTGATCAGAGCCCTGACAGAATGACCTACCAGAGAGGCGCTGAACCTGCAAACACGGAGGGGCAAAGGGAGGATGCGTCGGGGGGTGGGGGTGGGGGGGGACTTCAGGCAACATCACCAGAAATCTCAGTAATAGAAAAGGGTTTTAACCTTAATGTTGAAGCCAAAACCCTGTTAGAGAGCAGGTAATCCCCCCCCCGCACCGCTCTCATTTGAAGTGGGTGTTTTTCCTTCTCCATTTTTCTTTTTTTTCTCTTTTTGATCAACTCTCTCTGCTGGGAGGCAGCAGGCTCGATCGGAGCTGCACTGGGGCATTAACACAATGGGAATGAAGAGTCTTTGTAGAGGAGTGGACACTGATCACAGAATCATAACAACACTTACTCCTGACCAAGTTAAGTATTCTAACTTAGGCACTGTAGGTACTCTGTACCTGCCCGGCCCGATCTAACAGGACAGGCAAACTAATGTAGCGATGGAGATGTTCCAGTTCCAGGTTCTTATTCCACGTGCGTAACAACAAAAACAGCTCAATTTCAATGTAAATATGAGACAATGACTAATGTACTATGTAAAATGTGTTTATACAATGCAATTTATTAAAGGAATGGCTTAACGCAAAATATTATCAAATCCTGTCAACGATTTGAATGGATTATTAGAGAATACAAAGCCACCTCCGACACTGCAAAACAACTGAATCCCATGTTTCTCCCTCCACAGACAGTCAACATCCTTGTATGGCACGCATGTCTGAAGCAAGTCGAAGACATCCACACATTGGAAGTACTTGTGAGAGTGTTCAATACATAAACGAAGGTGTGAACGTCTAATCATCTCACTGAAGTATTTTGAATCTCTTTAAAAAAATGTTTTAAAAAAATATCCACAATGAATACTGTAGGCTTCAACACTTCTGGAAAATGCTAATTAGGGGCCTAGAACGCTTGAAATTTCCCATATGAAATATATCTGCGCGAAGACAATGAGGAAATAATTACAACGGGAGGTAGCATTACAATGGCCATGTTAATCAACCTCTGTCCTAGCATTTCACCCCATTTATACCGTTTTTGATTCCATGACCCACTGGTAAGTAATCACTTGAAAATTACTCCTTGGTTTGTTAATGGGCTCTTGCTTTAGAAACATTATTTTCAGTCGAGACGGGGGTTGGGGGATCTAAATCTTGTGTAAAAACAATCATGCTGCTTCTTTCAGGGCAAAACATTAGTATCAAAACGGAAGAGGGAAACAATTGAAGGCTAAAAAGCTAAAGTTAGAGAGACACCGGTGACTCATTGAGTCGTGTTAGAATATTGATTTAGGTAGGGAACGTTTTCGATATCTTACCCTGTGTAGACAAACTACTGAGACAACACATTTGGCCTTTATTAGTCAAATTGTAATTTGCATATCCTCAAAACTATTTCATATAAAAACTATTAGGATACCATAACACTACACCATTGTCCATATAAACTTCATAGATGCAATATTAAGGCATTATTTAGTTAGAATGAATAGAATTATATGATCCATTAGACAACAATTCATCTACCTTCAGAAGTGTCATATATTCACCTCCAAAAAGGTCATTTCTGCACCTTGGTACTGTAATAACCTTGAAGGTTCGCCAATATAAAGCCCAATCAGGGATTCACACAAAAGGCCAGCCTAATGTCTTTCCATTCAAAAGCCAAAGCCATGTTATTTGACCTAACCTCACTTGAAATTTTCTCCCAACCCTAGATAAAAAAAAAAATCTGTTCTTCAGCAGTGGCAGGTTCTTCTTTATCCAACAAGACCACTTAAAAAATGCATTTGACAATCTGGTGAATAATGTGACGATTAAACACCTGAAACTGGCGTTGGGTCATGGGCAATTTATTTAAGGCAAGGCAGGGCCTGCTGCAGAGCCCAAAGCCCTGTTTGCAGGGAGATATCAGCTGCTTGAGAACCAGAGAGGTCTCGGAGGAATTTCCCACCCCCTCTCCTCCAGAGAATACTCCCCCAGGGACAGTCACACAGGACCCAACCACAGAAAGGAGCCAAGAGTAACTAGAACTAGAGACTTGCTGACATGAAACAGGGAGAACAACATTCCCCTCATCACGATGCACATTGGTGTTAAAAGGCCAGAAATAAATCTCTTAACATCACTTACATAACATTTTTTTCAGATATGACGCGGCAGCATTTACAGTGCCACTTCATACTGTATGAAGGTGCTCTTGTGCCCATGTGGCAACACCATATTTACTCTTGTAACAGCATTGTAGTAACACGTTGTTGTTACATACTGATTTAGTTAATGCTTTGTCCTTACATAGTAATGGAGTGGCGTGGCTTATTGCACAAGTGGAGAAAGGACTTTCAGATGTTGAGAAACACCTTTTACTCATTTGGGCTGACAGAAACCACCGGCTCAGACCAGCAGAAATCACATGGATGCCCAACAAGCATAACAGCTAGGGAGAGAAAACTGTGTAGATAAACTGGCATAATGTGGCCAGTCAGATGGTTTCCTATTGATTTCCTATTTCTCTGCTGCAAGTGAAGACTTCAATTACCGCCGCGCGCAATCTGATTGGTGAAACTTCTCCACGAATCAAAGCACTGCTCAACACTCTAGCCAGTGCCTCGTGATAGGCCTACAGTAGAACGTTGCATCTGAGTCCATGTTAGAATGTTGTATCGCTCTTCATTTTGCCCAAACAGTACATAGAGTGTACATTTTTACACGCAAACACTTGCAGAAGCTCAGATCATTTCACACGCTTGGTTTGTACCGTTATTTGAAGTGACTCCAACATGCTCCTGTAACTTTCTCAAAGCAGAGAAGTGCCATCTCCTTCACTTTCAAATTCCCCAACCATGCTGCCTGTAGGGGATGACATCAATTACAGCTTAAAACTGTTGTCACCCAGGCTCATGCTGCAAGATGAAAGGGAGGCTTCTCTCTCGCCAGTAGTGCAGCAACACACAGTACACCTGCCAGACTAGAGAGACCTCTCTCCCTCCCTCCCTCTCTCTCTTTCTCTCTCTCTGCTCGCTTGACACAAAATCTTTTGCATCCAAATCCCTTCTCTAAGCAGCTTGAGTAAACAAGCCAATGGCACAGCATTAGCTTGAACCCAAGACTAAAAAAGGCAGGAAAAGGCGCCCTGGAAAAGTTAACAACCTAGAAACAAAGAGCTGTTGTTGTGTCAAACACACACACACACACACACACAATCATATTACAAACTACGTACACGGATGGAAGCAATCAGTTGCTATTAGGCCTGCTTGACACAGCATCTCCTTATGGGCAGCAGCAGCAACACACACAGGAGGTTTATAGCAGGGAGAGAGTTGCCTTTCTGTTACTACTGCACCGTCCTGATATCTGAATAGTCTAGATGGTATTTTGGTTACACAACTGTACATCTTGTAATAATGACATCTGCTGTTGCCAAGGGGATAAAGCGGTGTGATTTCATATTCAAGTACTTCCTGGAGTACTTTGCAGGTGAAATGTTGAATAGCAACAGGCACAAATTGAGGTAACAGTACCCCTAAATGACAAGGGATGACTGGCAGTTATGAGCAGAGCATTTCGTATAGAACAGAACAGGTTGTTCCTATTACTTTGCAGAGCGTTCGCTACAATGGAGCAGTGGAAATAGGGTGTGACAACTACTTTCCACTCAAAAACAAATGGTGAGAACTTTCCAATCAAAAAGTTGTTTTGCCCTATTATTCCCTTTGAACAAAAGGGCAAGCCAGGCAGAGATCTGCAAGGCAGAGATTCCCATTGCTTTTGATTGTGTTTGTCTCTGAAACTGCACTATTATGTATGTTTGCGGGCATGTATGAGGGGTAACCATAGATGGTCTACTATGATACCAAAATCTCCTCACTGCAATGCTCACTTGCCCTGTCATGAGGGTTAAAAAGGCCGGCTATGCCAGCACCATTTTCTCTTTATTTACCATTTCTATACCATTTCCTACCCTAAAACTGATAACAGTACTGCGCCTCAAGCAACTCAAACACACGCTCCGTAAGGCATAGAAAGTTTCATGTCAAAGTTGCGGCTAAACTGCAATCAGGCAGCGTAGACAGTCATGGCCAAAACCACGACAGGATTTCCTCACTTACAATACAGAGAGCTGGAGGGTTGGAAAGGAGAGCACCAGAGGGGAAACCGGCCAAGTATCGGTCATTATCGCAGAACAGAGACAGAACAGAGAGCACGCATGGTACATTTCAGCCTGTAAGAAGACCAATGCGATCCGACAGACTTCAATGCTATCTGTGGAAAGTGTGAGGGTGATATTGTACTTGGACCACCCTTCATAGGGCATACGTAACACTTATCTTAACAATGTCATAACAGACTGTCTTGACGGACGATGCCTGTTCATGACAGAACAAGGTCGTGTCCAAAAAAAAAGTTCGGTAAATTTTAGGCGAGAGGCTTGCAAGTTAGTTCATGTTTATGTGCGGTTACGCTGTGTGTTTTGCTGTCATTGTTTCTGTATCTTGGAGAGAGGTGAAAGCTTCCTGTGTGGATTGAGATCACCTTAAATCCATTGGAAGCTGAAGACAGGAGATTATCTCAGTGCTACAAAGCTTTTGGAAAATCCCCCTCTGTACTGTTACCGTTTGTTGTGTTGTGGACCCCGGGAGGAGCAGCAGTTGCTAAGGTAACCATGTTGCAAACAAAGTAACAGGTAATGGTGGTGGTAATAAAAACATAAACTGATAATCGTAGGATTTCCTGATGCCTCCCATCCCCAAAGGTTCTTTCCATATCGTAACACTTACTTCTTACAGGGTCACAATAAGTAGGGTTCTCCCCAGTTACGTGACTTTGTCCTTCAGGGGACTGGCGGTCTCCGGGAGATGATGTTCTAGAAGAGTTTGTAGTTTGCGATGATTCATTGTCACAGGCATCTGCAATCACAATAAAACAAACAGAATGAGCATATGGACTGTTCCCCTTCCAAGAGAGAGAGAGAGAGGGGGGAGAGAGACAGAGAGAGAGAGAGAGACAGAGAGAGTTGTCTTGTATAATAAAGCTTATAAATGTCCTATTTAGTGCTTAACTGGTTGAAATTGAGGTGCATTCATGTCCTTCCTCAAAACCAGATGTCAACTTTGAACACACGGTCAGCCTCAGTGGACTTCTGTACCAGGGACAGCAAAGGACAAGGCAGGGCAGCTTATTTTTTGCCAGATAAAATATACTCCTCTGGCGGATGGTTGCACAACAGTTTGGGGAGGTTCAGGTAAAAGCTGCTGCCAGGTTTCTGGATCTCATTTTCTCTCTAACTCTGCTCCCGGGTGTACTCTACCTGCCAAAGTTTTTACAAGCGTAAAAGACAGCATTCATCTCAATGGGAAAAAGTATGTAGGCAAAACCTACATGCTCTGATAGGCCTGCACAGACGAGTGTCATAGCGTTGTGAATGTGACCTCTTGTCAGGCACACTCAACGGCCCTTGAAAACGCCGCGATGTTTGGTAAATAAAACACTCATGATCTACAATGGCTGTACTCATTATTTAAATAGGGGCTGTTCGTATGTGTCAGTCTGCTTCAGACTGATCCTGTTCTTTGGGTTTCGTTTCACTATGGCAGTATGATGCAGTTCTGTTTTGGCTGTAACCATGTGCCCGCCCGTCATGTTGCTAAGTCCGAGAAAAAAGAGGAAGAAGAATGAGTCAGCACAACATAACAAATGTATTTTCTTCAGCTGGATGTAGGGCCTACGGGGGTTTGATGTATTTGTTGCAGTGCTGTGCTGCTCTCTGTTTTGTAAGCAATGATAGCTGGAGGAGTGAAACGTATAACACACAGTTGGCTTTAGATAGATATGGTACAATCTTGGCCCGGGGCTGATATATGACCAATCTTTAGTCCTGGTGTGACTCCCGAGATCGATCGATGCACACTTACAGTAGCTAGCTACCAGGAGTGAGTGTGTGTGTGTGTGTGTGTGTGTGTGTGTGTGTGTGTGTGTGTGTGTGTGTGTGTGTGTTTGATGCATCGCAGTATTTAGTGATCACAGTTAGAAATAAATTGGTCTATTCTCAACATATACAGTCCCCTGAGAGGGGGGAAATCCAGTCTTAACTGAGAAGGCTTTGAAGGTCCAGCGAAAAAAATCCATTTGCCACCAGTGTCTGTGATTGCTTACTTTGTCCTACTTTGCTATTTTTGACAGTGCTGTAATGATGCTTGGTATAAATAGGATGCTTAACGGTTCAGTGGGCTGTTTGAAAAAAAAAATGGGGCCAAGCTTATTTTACATGTGATAATCTTACTAGAAAGTTAATTAAAAAATATAATTGGCTGTGGTTCCTGCTAATAGTCACCAAGGCGTTCCTTCAATCTTTATTGGGAAATAATGAAAACATTATCATGCCTAATGCTGGTGTGTAGATACTGATGTCTCGTCTCTGGCAAAACCACATGAATATAATTTGGGGGACTGAATTTGCCTGTTGTTATTATTGTTCTGGATATACTGATAGATTTTGACATGTAAGGAAAACAAGATTATAATCAATTCAATGAGTCATTTTCCATTTGGAGCATTTCAATTGTTTAACCTATACTTAGCCAACAAAGAAATGTAGTTATCAAAGGGAAATTCCTAAAACTGTCTCCAATGTGTTTGCACTGTACATAGTCTCTACACCACTCACTGTACGCTAGTGCAAAATGTACACAACTGAGTGAAACAAGTAGCCTACATTAGCAATGCCCCAATTTAAAAACAAAACAAAACAAAAACAGGCATTCATTCCACACGGGTTGTGGTGTTGTTATGTGCGTACAGCAGTGTCTTGTCTTACCGTGTGAGTTTGATAACAGAGGACTTGTCTCCTGTTGAAGTTCCTTCCCTGGCCCTGCAGGCCCTTCCGGAGGCAAGACGGTCCCCGTGGACATGAGACTGTCCTCTCGTTGAGACACGCGGCAGAAAAAACAACCACCCTGTCCTCACCCCTCAACACTGTGAAAAATCAAAGTCCTATGATGACTAAGGACATTGTGATACGGTATTACTCCAGTTTGTTTTTTTCTAACAGTGAGCAAGTAAGTTGCTGGTTCTTCACAGAGAAGAGTGACGTCAACTTGCAATGTGTCGTTAAAACTTAGTGGAATTTTCCCCTCTCTCCCTGTACATAAACCCAGGAAACCCATAAGCATGCAACTTATTCGTTTACATAACATACAAATGGTTATTTCCTGATCGAGTAAGTACTAGATACTTGTATAAACACACATAATATTGTTCCTAAGTACCTTTCAAACATGACAACACCCTCTGCCAACTTTCAACTTTGACTTATTCCCATCCCTCTTTCAACGGTGAGGCGAGGCGCGTTCCCGTTGGAAAATCCCGCTCTGGTCACAAACGACAATATGCAAAAAAAGGTTATCAATAAAATGTCCCGCGCGCCTGTTTCTGTTCACTTTATCCAGCTGTTGACGCGGGAAAAATGGAACAATATTCCTCCGAATTTCTCCGACGTTCTTCTAGTTCGCTGAAGAAAGTTTGTCTAAAACATTTTCATCATATCCGGATTCCGAAAGCCACTCGCACACTCGCCTTGCTGCCAGCTGTAGAAATTAGACAGCGTGTGTGTGTGTTATTGTGGAGTTTGGAGAAGCAAACAAGCAACACCCGACTATTTAGGACTCGAAATAATAAATCTTAACACAAGTTAATGCAAGGGTAGTGTTTGCTTTGATGTTTGCGTTTGTCATCAATCCATTAGTCCAATGTGTCACTCAATGCATCATGACTCATGTCACTCAATTGGTTTTAATAATCAAACACGTAATAGTATAACATAGTGAAAATACTTTGTTAAACTTGTACACAACTTGTACTGTAATATCCCCTGCATGTCAATAACCTGACTTTATAACATGATACTCCTTGAAAACAACTCATTCCAAGAACATCATGAACAATCATTATAAGGTTGACATTATACACACAATTCACCAGAACGGACGCAGCATAATTATTCTTAAAATTACATTTTCAAAACCTATTACTATGGAAAATGTGTCATTCACTGTGCATTTCCAGCATACAAAATAAGGTTAAGAACAATATCCATGTAGTAGGCCTCCAGTATATTGACTTCAAAAAGAAAGATAACTCTGCGTGTCCTAGCCTCGACGCAGCCAGTTTAGTATTGTTATCCCAGCACCTCGCTGATTGCTATCATACCATGAACCCTTATAAGCAACACTAACAGGGCTGAGATTTAAGCCCCAGTTACATGAGAGCGGTGCTGGGCGTGATTGATGTGAAATATGGTCCTTCTCATTGACTGGCTGAACTCCATTTTCTGCTCCTAATGCAGAAATCACTCCGGGTCTGTGGCATAATGATTTACGATGAATCTGTGTCAATGTTGAACTCACAAACCCCACGTAATCCATCTTGCAGATACCTACCCTACCTCGCAGGGTGGAGGAGCCAGCGCCGCATTCTCCGTTTATAAGTGTTGAATCCATTACGGGGCCTGATCTGTAGTCACTGTGGGCCTCTGTGCCCCTTTAGACAGTAATTACCTGGATACAGATACTCCCCAACTCCCTCTCTGCAAATAGGTAAAAACTCTGCAAACCAGAATGCCGTGCTTTGTAGCTTTTGCTACATCTATCTGTTGGGTTACTTTACATATAGATATATTCATGGCATGGTTACAGTCAAAACAAGGTTGAAATTGTATCAGAGTAATAGACAGGCCCCCCAACCTTATAATAAGGACCATTGTTCAAGTCAGAGACGTATCTGTGTGTATCAGTGTGGAAACATGTATCAGTTGTACTGCTACAGCATCATATTAGCAGAATACAGTAGAAAATGCAGGACCGCATCTCAGACACATCAAGGACGGCTCTCTCTCTCCTCTGAGACAGGGACGTTCCGTGTATTAAAACAACGTCGTCAAACCTCCCAATACTTGCTTTTCCCTACACAGCGACACCTCTGACAGACACCGTCCCGTGTGTGATCGCGTGCGCAGCCCTATCAGACCCCTTCAGTACGCTGAAGTGGAGTCGGCTGTGTACACAGCAGCGGCGTACGGGGGTGTCAGCGTGGCGTCGACGCCACATCTGTTGTGTCGTAGTCACCTCTCAGAAGACGGGAGGCGAACGTCTCTGTTGACTTCATGTGTGTCCCTGGCAGCCTGCCTGATTGCTGGAGAATGGTGCCAGATTCCCACATCCTGCCACCTCAGTAATCCCTCCTCTCCTCCACCCCACTGTAGTCAGGCCAAATGCAGAGAGGGAGGGGGGGGTTCGCGTAGTCACAGTGCAGGCATGCAAGTTAAGATGTCTGTCAGTGTGATACCATCGCTATTGATAAAAGGAGGATGTTGACTGGTCTGGTAAACACCGAAGCGTACACAGATTAAGCCTAGTTTTTGGACTAAATCACATTTTCTATGGAGATTCTCTGTTGAATATGTTTTTTATTTGGCTTCATCTATGTCAGGAACCAGGATTTAGGGCCACCACCATTTCTCCCACAGAAGTTGAGATACCCCCTTCCAGGTTTAAGACCCACTTTGCAGCCATTACCATTACTCAGCAATCAGGAACTCTGTAGGTCGTGAACACAGGGGGGATAAATCTGGGATGTTCATATCTGGTACGAATAATTTTCTCTCTCCAAGTTAGTTGATTGATTGTTAATGACATTGATTGGCCAAGGAGTCCACAGATGAGCTGAAAAATTTGACTGGCTTTGAAAATAGTACTAATATTTCAGACACACACCCATAGCGCCCCTCGCTAGCGTCCACGTTTGCGATAAGACTGATTTTTACGCTGTTCAAATATAGCCTCTTTTGTCCCTCCCAGCAAGGTGTGAATCTCTTCTTGATTACAGGGAAGGCCAGGTGTGACAGAGGCTGGTGGAGGTAGAAATCGGAGGATGATTACAACGAGTCTGTCTTCCGATTTCTACCTCTACCAGCCTCCCCTGCAGCCAACAGAGCTGCAGACTTTGAGCATCAGATCTACATAGCCAATAGGCCCTGCTCATGCACCTGTAGAGTGCTATGAGTCACTACATTTCCCCCGAGGGAGAAGGACACTCTCACTAACAACCTGTGGCCTATTAGGTACTTGTTTTTTTGTTATGGAATTAGAGTTTTAACGCCAGCGAACAACATGGTAAAAAAGAAATGTGGCGGAATAGAAAGCCTGTAATTATCCCTAATGATCTTATCCTTCGCCGACCTGAGATTGGAATGGAAATGTGAAACTTACGCACACCAACTCTGTTCTCATCTTGTCCACTTTAATGGCCAAACAGCAAAAGAGAAGGTGTCACTTTGAGCAGCGGCGCAGCCACAGTACACATCAGTAACTGATCAAATCTTCAAAAGAATTCACTTGCCAAGTCTGGGCAGAATGAGAGGGACTTAATAAGTCAGGCATTTGAAGCTGTAAAAAAAAAAGAAGGAAAAAAAAACCCGTTGCCATCCAACATCTAGCTGACCGTGACACGGCGTGACCCCTGACGCCCTAGATGATTAATAGCATTATGGTCACTCACTCTGACCGCCGTTTGAAAGCGAGAGTCTCTGATCAACATTTTCACTCTTTTATTGGTCCAACTGTCAGAGATAGAGAGAGAGAGAGAGAGAGAGAGAGAGAGAGAGAGAGAGACTTGTTTTTTCTTTTCACACAAAGCCTCATCAGTCTGATAGGCCTTATTCTGTGTGCATAAAAAAACTCATTAAAACAACTTTCCTCTCGTGATCAAGCGCTGGGGTAATTACGGTAATTGATTGGTGGTTGGAATACAAACAAACACCATTACCCTCCAGGGGGCGAGACGTGAGTGGTTTGAGTAATAGGCGCTCCACTCGTACACATCTGGACCCCAAAGTTTGGAAAGAGTGAGGAAGAATGCACATAATCAGTAGCAAATGTTCACACAGACTGGTCCTCCAGTTCATAAATATGTATCTCTCCAATAAAAAAGAAAGAAAACGAATGGCCTTTGGTCCAAGTGAAAGAGTTGATAGGAGACTAATAGCATATTTAAAAACAAAAAGCCCACTCTGCAGGTTTTCACGATAACGAAGGCCAGCAGCCCCAAAGTCCACATGTTCAGCAGCGCGTAAAGTTATTCCAAAATGGCTACCATCCCCAGCTTCTGAAAAGCGGAATCTGAGATCAAAGGTGAGGCCCATGTGCAGCTAATTTAACCCTGTTGACATTCTATCATATCATCCAATCCATCGCAATCCTGTAGGTCTGCCTAACTGTTGGTACAGATGAGCATGGAAACAGGGGAAGAGAGAATCTGGGTCAGAATTAGTTCTAAATGCAGAGAGGGACCATATGAATTGAGGATCATCAACAACCCAGTCCCCCTCTACGCACCACAGCCCCCCTCCAAACACACACACACATCAACACTCACACATACACACTCACACACACGCACACACACACACACTCTCTCTCTCTCTCTCATACACACAGCTCTCATGTCAGCCTCTCCATTTCCACAGCTGTGGCAGAATCAAAGCATGTGAGACAAACATGTCAAATTACACCACAGCAAGAGGGTTGTGTGACTGACTACATGTCAGTGTAGGTCATGGAAGGTTTGACTTGTGTGTCAGGGGTGTTAGGAGCATAACCCACAACACTGTGTGACATTCTGTAGTCTTCTGTGTTTGACATGCTGTGCTTGACATGAATCTTATTTCCTTGGGTGTTAATTTCCTGTTATGAAGCCAATGATTATGTATGAGTACAGCATGCCACAGTTGTTGTGGATGGGTCACGTGTCAACAGTATGACCGTGTCTTCAAGCACACTGAAGAGAAAGTACGGAAATTGCTTCTCTGCGTTGCTAAAAGTTAAGGTTTTTCTGACTTTCAAGTTTCCAACAAATCCAGTCCTTTGCTGAATCACATTGCCCTTGTTGTCAGAAATGATATAATCAAACACACCATTTGGATCTTCCTGATCTACCAGAGATAAGCAATCAGCATAAATCTAAGCCCAGATGTAGCGACGTTGGTTAAAATCACAGTGGGTGTCTTACAGTATTTGTGAAGGCGTGACGCCACATAGCCTCTGTGTCCTGCTTTGAGCTGTCTCACACGGTGGAAACACATACCCCAGAGTCCTGTTAGGCAACCCCCCCTGGGTAGAGTAGGATAAGACAGGAGCCATATCACATAATACACACACACACACACACACACACACACACACACACACACACACACACACAGATACAGATATAGACACACACACACACACATACACAGATACAGATACAGATATATATACACACACACACACACACACACACACACACACACACACACACACCCACACACAATACTCTGAAGCCCCCATAATACAAGAAAACTCAAATTTTGCCGATTTTGATTAATTGGATACCCTGCCTAAGCCTCAGATTAGGCTTTGACACAGGTTATAATTAAATAAGTCAAATCTGGGAAGTCTAGGAATATATAATTTTTAAGGAAAATGTGAGTTTTAATTTACCTCATGTGGAGACGGGGCTGTGGTCACCTGCAGAGAGCCAATCCACTGTGCATCGCTCGGCGCATGATGTCTGGCTCTGGCTTGAGTGTACGGTTAAAATAAACCCAATGCAATTTATGGAACAGTAGTCAAATATTTATCCAGTTGATGAGGTTGGGCTCTGTGTGAGGCGCTGACAATAATTAAAGATAAACCCAGCTAAAGGTGAGTTGCTTTCCATGACATCACTTCTGTGTATATACCTATCCAGATGGCTTGGTCTAAATGGACAGCCCAGTCGTGCCCAATCTAACACTTGGAGTGTGTCTCTGGCCATAACTGGATACTGTGTGAACAGCAAAACAGGACCTGAGGTAGACATTTCCTGTTAGCATGTTTTGAGTTCTGTTTACACGTTCTAAGTGTCGGGAATGGCTGTTTATCCAAACCGTAGAAGGTCACCACTTTCATAGAACAAATCCTGCAGCACCTAGATTGATCTACCGCGCCCTCCACCCCTTTCACTTCACCGTCATCCTCCATGACTATGTGCCAAGTAAGTCAGTGGAATCACCCCTTTTTTTTTAAGACGAAGGCAACTTGTTTCCCCTGAATCATAATCGATGCTTCAAGCTGCTGCATATCGGAGCGAGAGCGCCTTCATCAAGGAGGCAACATACTCAAGCATACCTCAATGAATGTTGAATGGGCCATAGTTAGTGAGGGGGGGTAGGGGTGGAGGGGGGGGTAGGGGTGGAGGGGGGGGGGGGGGGGGGTGGTGGCCTGTTGAGAGAGCCTGGTCTCGCTGACATGGATCACAGCCTGAGGTACCGTCTGTCTCTGTGTGTCCGCTGATCGCCACTCAGCACCCTCTGAGAACAATAAGAGGAGCGCAGCTGAAAATCAATAAAGCACTGGAGCTCTCTCTCTGGTCTTCTTCATAGAGGGAGGCAGACAGGGAGAGAGAGAGAGAGAGCGAGAGAGACACACACGCACACACACGCACACACACACAGGCACACACACACACATGCACAGTCTGATAACTCAGTTACAGGGGAAATAAGGCCATAGGGGGGGTATCTTTATGCTTCACACTGAAATCAGACTCCATGAGTGTTATGATAGCTTGTGTGTGTGTGTGTGTGTGTGTGTGTGTCTGTGTTTACAAGCACGCATTGTGTGTGTGTGTGACCTCACGTAAACACATGACTGTCGCCCTATATCCATTCACAGAGTGATGACGCTATTTTCTCTTTTTTCACCCAGTTAAACATGCTTTTCTAAATGTCAGATCTAAGCCAAGGACACAGTATTAACGTGAAGGTTGCGAGATGGGCTCAGAAACAAGGCAGGGTGGGAGAAAGAAGGGATTTCACAAATCTCAGATCAAAGTTGTCTAATTATGCAAATCAAGAATTCTCCAAATGTCAGCATTACTAAAGAGGATTAGGATTTGAAAAAGTAAACGATAAATCACCAATCAACTAACCAAATCAATACAAATGATATATCCATGATGATTCATATTGTTGTTATTATAACCTACATGTTAATGGCTTGTTTAATCTTGAACACGCTTTGACAATGAATTGAACGATGAATTAATACCACGTACCGACACAATAAAACACATGTTTTCCCAGGCTGAATCAGCAAATATGGCCGTCCTTCCTGCCTTTGTTATCAGTGTTTCATAACGACAGAGACGAGGAGATTAAACGGGACGACTGAAAGAAAGCCCTCGGAGTATCTTATCAGAGATCAGGAGAGAGCTCTTTGGAAATATCCTCAATGACCACATTGACATTACAAATGACAAGCCAGCTGCTAGATGCTATCTGCTCGTCGGCCTGCAGTTCACAGAGGGAGCCGAGCCGCTACTGTAAGCGGAGCAGAGCGCTGTTTGGCATCTATCTCCTACACTAACCTCCTAACCTCCTGGTGACTCCGGAATGTAGATTTGGCAGAAAGACGGCGTTCTGTGGTGAAAGGTGAAGACGGGCTAGCCAAAAGGATGACCTATTTACACCGAGTCACAGAAACAGAGACGTATACCTACTGTACAACAGCTGAGCTTCAGTACAAAGAAAAATACACACGCATGCACTCGCACAAACACACACACACACACACACAAACAGAATAACATAACAGAATGACAGAAAACTAATTGCAGTATTGTTGTAAATATGGTAATGATATGCTGTAAAACAACTGGGTCTATTACCTGTTTAAAAACAGCATTACAGTGGGGAGGATACAGTAGGATACTCATTTGTGAGTAAAAGCAGTTTTTGTGTTGACTGTAATTAGATGACTATCAGTGGGGGGTCTTATCTGATTGTCTTATATTCTAGTGTATCACCTCATCAACTTGCTGAGCCCTCCCAGGCTAGCCACACAGAGAGATATAATTAATCTAATCTCAGATTTAATGCAAAACTCTAGGGGATCGCAGCTAGATAATGTTGCAATCATTATCTCATGAATTCATGCTGTTGTTGTTTTTTTTTATGGAAGTTCCATAGCTGGAAATCAAAATATCATTGAGGTTCACTATGGCGTTAGGCCAATAGATAACAGATAACAGATAATAGATAATAGATAACAGATAACAGATAACAGATAATAGATAACAGATAACAGAAGTACATTTGTCCCGTCTCCAATGCATCCAGTAAAGGAAAAAAACCTCAAGCTTTGACGATATGTCAATCATAAACACACTCATGGGAGCAGGTCAAGATCAGGCTAATATATTTTGTAACTATCCCGTGTTTGTTTCTATGAAGGGTGTATGAGATCTTTAGGTGGGTTTGAAGCCCCTGTCCCGAGCTCTTTGTGATTCTTCAATGTCAGTCTTTGTCAAGCATCCTCGGAGTCAATGGCAACTAGGCCACGGTTCCTGTGCGCAGACTACTGTGTTAGCCTAACCACAACCCCATGGAAGTCCCTGGGATGAGCCTGACAGAGAACAAAACATTACACCCCATTTGCATATCATTAGGAAGATGGGAGGCCACCACCCCCTATGGGTTTACTCCCTTATAAATATATTTAAATATATAAATATCATGAATACATTAATTGATATTGGCCTCACATCATCACTAAAAGCACGCAGTCCTCTCGCCGTAGTGCGGCGTTGCTTTGTTTCTCAAGGGAGTGGACCTGGTTGAGACACATACACATGCACACACACACACACACACACATACACACACACACACACACATATGCAGACACATATACATACACACACACACACACACACACACATATGCAGACACATATACATACACACACACACACGCACACACACACACACACACACACACATATGCAGACACATATACATACACACACACACACATATACATACACACACACACACACACACAAAACTGACATGTCATACTTCTGTGCATATCTGACTTAAAGCACGGACTGAATTCCCCCTTTCTGTTTTCATGGTTCACCGAAAAGAGCAATTACATCAGCGTCTGCAGGCCTGAAGATGTGAGCGTTGCTGTGGGCGAACACCTGGCCTCTGTTAGTGGAGCAGCAGCAGCACTGCAGCCAGATGTGGTCTGCAGGTCTGAGGGCTTCAGAGAGCCCCATACACTGACCTCTGGGGTGTGTGTGTGTAAGTGTGTGTGCATGCGTGTGTGCATGCGTATGTGTGTGCGTATGTGTGTGTGTGTGTCTGTGCCTATGTGTGTGTGTGTGTGTCTGTGTGCGTGTCTGTGTGTGTGTGTGTGTGTGTGTGTGTGTGTGTGTGTGTGCGTGTGTGTGTGTGGGACCGTTGAAGCCCCTACAACACTCCCATCACATCCAGTTAACATTATAATCCTTCACAACAGTCAAACCGAAACCACCAAGGTTTTCAAACTCGCCATCAGCTATGCGTTTAGCACGCCGAGACCATCTTTGGGTTATTGACAGAGTCACTATGATTAGCATTACAAAGGCGAGGGTTTGAAATATTCTCAAAACATGTCATCACTGATATTGCTTCAAACATGCCAAAATATGACCACAACATTAAACACACTCTCTGAAGTACATAAAGTAAAGCATTTAAGACACCTGCTACAGGTTTAAGTAGGAAACCAAATTCTAGAGGCAACTTTTATGTAAAACATTTCACTTGGTTTCGCTTTGGGTCAGAGAGAGAGAGAGAGAGAGGGAGAAGGACAGGATGTGAGAGGGGGGGGGGTCAGCTCTTTGACCCTGATGTCACCATTGGAGTCCCAGTCGCCAGTACAGGTGGTTACCATCTGATCTAGCTCTGGTGGGTGTAGTTGATCTAGCTCTGGTGGGTGTAGTTGATCTAGCTCTGGCTGGTCTAGTTGATCTAGCTCTGGTGGGTGTAGTTGATAAGGCTCTGGTGGGTGTAGTTGATCTAGATCTGGCTGGTGTAGTTGATAAGGCTCTGGCTGGTCTAGTTGATAAGGCTCTGGCTGGTCTAGTTGATAAGGCTCTGGTTGGTGTAGTTGATAAGGCTCTGGCTGGTCTAGTTGATAAGGCTCTGGTTGGTGTAGTTGATAAGGCTCTGGCTGGTGTAGTTGATCTAGCTCTGGCTGGTCTAGTTGATCTAGCTCTGGTGGGTGTAGTTGATCTAGCTCTGGCTGGTCTAGTTGATAAGGCTCTGGCTGGTGTAGTTGATAAGGCTCTGGTTGGTGTAGTTGATAAGGCTCTGGCTGGTCTAGTTGATCTAGCTCTGGTGGGTGTAGTTGATAAGGCTCTGGCTGGTGTAGTTGATCTAGCTCTGGTTGGTGTAGTTGATAAGGCTCTGGCTGGTCTAGTTGATAAGGCTCTGGTTGGTGTAGTTGATAAGGCTCTGGCTGGTCTAGTTGATAAGGCTCTGGTTGGTGTAGTTGATAAGGCTCTGGCTGGTCTAGTTGATCTAGCTCTGGTGGGTGTAGTTGATAAGGCTCTGGCTGGTCTAGTTGATAAGGCTCTGGTTGGTGTAGTTGATAAGGCTCTGGCTGGTGTAGTTGATCTAGCTCTGGCTGGTCTAGTTGATCTAGCTCTGGTGGGTCTAGTTGATCTAGCTCTGGCTGGTCTAGTTGATAAGGCTCTGGCTGGTCTAGTTGATCTAGCTCTGGCTGGTCTAGTTGATAAGGCTCTGGCTGGTGTAGTTGATCTAGCTCTGGCTGGTCTAGTTGATCTAGCTCTGGCTGGTCTAGTTGATAAGGTTCCAGTTCTAACTTGTTGCAGGCGTGGAGCCACAGCACGCCTCCTAGCCAATTAACAGCAAAATAAACCCAAACAGATTTCAATTGATAAATCTTTAATGATACGAGGGATTTTACACAAATGCACACTTGACAGTGCTAATTTAAAGCAAATACGAAGCTTGATTAAAAATTCCCCAGGCTGGGGGGGGAAGATAAATGTTTGAATAATTTATCAGATTTAATTGACACGACTGTGATGTTGTAAACAGAAATGTTTTGATGTTCGTAATGTATTTTGACACGATGAGATTTTGGGACGGATCCAAGAAAGGCGCAAATATGGCAGGGACGAGGCTGGGCAGGAGTGGGGGGGGGGGGGGGATGGGCCATGAGAGGAGGAGGAAGAGAAAAGAGAGAGAGGGGGGGGGGGGGGGTAGTCTCTTCCTGATTCATAAGCTGTCTGCCAATGCTCCAAATGAACTTTCAGTACTCTCTATTTACATATTATTCCAGATCTGCGCAGGCAGCCAGTGAGAGCGCCATCGGGTATCTTATAATAACTAATTTGAAAAAATATATGACAGGGAAAGAGCCTGGCATGATTGTGGGTGAAAACGCTCAGCAAACACAATGGTACACAAACCTCGGAGCCAGCCCCGGGCAAAAGCACTTTATTTTGACCCTGGGAATCTGACACGAAACAAGGATGTAAATACACCCAGAGAGGGATGGAGGGAGGGAGAGAGAGGGAGAGGGAGTGGGAGAGGGAGAGGGAGAGAGACAGAGAGAGAGAGAGAATGTGGTGCTCGTCACACACAGACACAGACACGCGCATGTGCACGCACGCACACACACACACACACACGCACACACACACACACACACACACACACACACACACACACACACACACACACACACAAATACACCCCACCCCCTCTCGTCTGTCTGGTCTCACTATCATGGCCTCTCCCAGGTGTGTGAGAGAGAGAGAGAGAGAAAGACAGAACTAGTGAGGTGCAGAGATAGAGGGAGAGAGACAGTAAGCGAGGTACAGGGAGGGAGGGAGGGAGGGAGGGAGCGAGGAAGGGAGCGAAAGAGAGTGGGTTACCGAGGGACAGAGGGAGAGATGAAGAGAACACGGGGAGAATTAGAATGTGGGAGTTCTAGAGCCACGCATTCCACCAGAGACCCTCTCAGCCAGAGGATATGTGACCTGTAGGTATACCAGGCGACCACTCGTAGGATAAGACCCAGCCTATTTACATGTGTGTGAAGTCTCTCCTGCCAGGTCTGCCTAGTAAACATCACCCCTTATCTGTAAACAAACAGGCTTACTTGTGACTATAAATGAATACATCAAATTTTGATGGGAATCTCCCTGTTCCAGCTCCCGTGCTCATACATACCAGCTAGCACCATGATACAATGTACACCTGAATACATGAATACCAAAACACGGGTCTGGCTGTTTGTAGGGGCCCTGTTGACTGAATTTTTAAAGATGTTTTTTTTGATTTGACACGAGTCTGGGCTCAGCGGAGTGGAGAGAGACACACAGAGAGACTGTATTGCAAGGCCTTTGTGAAGGGAAGGAGGCACAAACATGTCTCAGAGGAAGCCAAGAAAGAGGACAACACACAACACAATTAGGCTGGTCAGAGAACTGAATAGCAGCCAGTCTGGCACAGGCAGACACACAGACACCGTCTGATGCTCCTTAGATGCGCATGGGTCTCTACAGCGGGAAATATTTCTCCTTCACACAGTGGAAAACATGTATTGTGTCTACGTAGGGTTCTCTTGTCTGTTGTGGTACTGACGCACGACTGCAGTCCTAAACTCCAGCGGCCCTGAGGGGACAAGTCAAGTCGTGTTGAATTCAAATATCGAATTGAATTGAAAAAAATCGGATGTGGAGACGAAGCGGTAGCACGGTCGCGTACCCCACCAACAGAACACATTTCCAGACGACGTTTTTTTTTTTTATAGACTCTGCATGGGGTCCTGGAAGCGAGGCTGACATTACAACACACACATTTATGTTGCCTGACAATGTATCGCTTTCACATCAAAGGCGGAACTGTCCCCTTTAAAACGAAGCGGGGAAGACGTGGAAGTCGGGTTCAGGCTCACGCTGTATTAACATCCAATCAATAAACATGCAGCAAGGGTCTGAGGTAATAGGGAAACACAGCCAAATAGGCTGACAATGTATCAAAGCTGGCGCTCGGAGGCAACAGCAAAACCCTAACAAGCAGTTTATTACCGGTAGCTGTTACTGACATTAGTCAAAACCAAGAGAGATAAAATAGAATACGGAATGCGACGGTTTCGGAAGGAGAGGCGCCCTTCGGCTGACTGCCGCGCGCTCTCCTCGACGCGTCTGATAACCGCGTGCCTCCCTCTTTGATATGATAACAAATATAAATTGTTTAAAAACATCAAATGCGAGGAGAGGAAGGGCCCGGACCCAGACCCAGACGTTGGCGTTGGCCGTGCCGGGTACTCTAGCAGGGGGGGTAGAAACACTGGGGCTGGATAGCACAGGCTGGTTGAGACTCATTAGAGCAGAGCTAGCTACTGGTACCGTGTAGGCCTCTGCTCGGCTCGGCTTGGCCTGGCTCTGTAGCGGAATGCGCCTCATACACTCATTATCTAGGAGAAGATAGATGCTTTGATCGACTTCAACTCTACTGGTCAGTTCAACTGAGAGAGATAGGGCTCGGCCCATGGCCTGGATCGCTGTGGTCGAATGCATATATACTGGTATACTCTCTCTCTCTCTCTCTCTCTCTCTCTCTCTCCCGTCTGCCATGCTTGTTCTGGGTGCCCCAGGGTTCACACCAAGGTGAGGAGGAGAGATTGAGTCCCTGCCCCTCTCTCTTGTCCTGCATCTGTTTGTTTCCATCCCGGGCTAAACGGAGGGAGGGACGTTAGAAGATGGAGGTGAGCGGAGAGGTGGGGGGAGGAGGGGGGGGGGGGGGTACGGGAGGGAGGGAGGGAGGGTGGTGATTCTACAGGCCCCAGGTAGAGTGGGTGGTTTGGTTTGGGTGAGAAGATGCAGAATGAAAGAAGAAAAAAAAAATCTCATCCAAATAATTTTTTCGCCCCGTGGGCAATAAAATGCAAATAACAGATCAAAGGGGTATTGAGGGAATGGAGGAGAGGAGAGATTGGAGGGAATATCATCAGACTCCGTACGACCATTACACTGGGTTGGAGATGATGTATGTGCTGGGTGTGGGAAAGGGCTACCTCAGTCCTCTCTCTGACCTGTACTGGACACTGGGACACCGTCCTCCCCCTCCCCCTGTCTGTCTCACCACTCTATCTCCCTCTGTCTCTCTGTCTCTCTCTCTCTCTCTCTCTATCACTCAGTGTGTCTCTCTCTCTCTCCTTCCTTCTCTCTCATTCTCTCCTGTTCTCACTCTCCTTTCCCTGCTCTCCCTCTCCTCTTTCTCTCTCCCCCCCCCCCCCCCCCCCCCCCAAACCTCCTTCTTCTGTCTGGGTTTAACCATAGTTAAAGCGCAGTCCCTTTCATCACTCAGTACACACAGACAGTTTGCTCAGGTACAGGGCTCTTCACAAAGTGGTGCCAAATTCCCCTGCTACATGTTAGCATAAAGATGATGTTTGATAATGGCCGACTGAATCACTTGTACAGTAAAGTACACACAGTGTACTACAGTACTACGTTCTGGCTGTGTCTTCAACACTTTAGACAAACCCACTAAGTACTTAGGCAGTCACGGACGCAGACAATGAACGTCACAGAGGAATGTCAGTTTAGAATCAATGAAAGACACCCTTCCACAGCAGCTGACCCGGGTCACATACAGAACAGTACACTGGAGCTACGCTTGTTTTAGTTTACCTGGAGCAACGGAGCCAATGGAAATGTCCCAGAAAGGCCAACTTTAAGCTAAATCAAGCACACTTCAAATACTTTCAAGCATTTGACATATTCTGGATTTCACCTGGGCCTGCAATGCATGTCCAGTCCTAGTAAGTAAGTCCTAAAACAATAAACAAGAACCCAGGTTAAAGTTGCCCACAGAGGCGGGAGGAGCAGGTGTTAGAACCTACCCGGAGTTCCAAGCAGATGAGAAACAGCTGAGTGTGTGGCTGTGCCCTGTGTTGCCGTGGCTACTGTTAATGACCCATACCATCTGACCTGGAGGGAATCGGCCATTCGCACATCACTTCCATGGAAAGCAACTGCTGAGATCACAGATCTATTCTAGGCGTGTATTGTCATAAACACATAAAGGCATAAAAAATGACCAAATAATGTAAAAAAAGAAGAATGACTTTGGAGAGAGAAATTTTAATGGATTAATTGAAGATGGAATTAGAACTGAGATCCTGAAACATCGCGGCTAGTTCAATGACATACGCTATTCCAAACCTTATGAGAAGATCTGTCAAAAGCTGACAGCAACCAAATAAACGCACTGGTTCCAATGACAAATAATGAGGGGTTAATCTTTCCCAATGACACCTTCTCTAATCTGGGTTCAGTCACAAATAATGCTGCCATTTCCAAAGCCCATCCCCTCTCATTCACCTCCTGTGTGCCATGCAGATCAGCAGCAGAGTGCTTCAGTAAAGACCTCCACCCGTCTGGATTATAAAGAACTGGATGCTTTGACTCTCTCTGCCATCAGAATCTAAACACAGCTGTTTTTTTTATGGTTGGTCAGCAGAACCTTGGTGTATGACGGGGGGGGGGGGGGGGGGGGGGAACAGGGGGGTCTTCATCCCGCGCAAAGCCACTGTTTCTTCTTCCCCAGGATGAAAGTATTTGCCATTAAATGTAAATCTTTAATCCCCCTCTTTTCTTTTTCGGCTTCCACTTCTTCTTACCCCCTTTCTGTCCTTCCCTCCCTCCTTCCATCCCTCCCTTCTTTCCTCTTGTGCATGCACCTTTCCTCCCCTCATTATTGCCAATCATTTGAATTCCAGCGCCCAATGTCACCTGCTTTGTAATCTGATTACTTCGCGCGCGGAATTAGTATGTATATTTAATGTAGGGATATTTTATTTTTCTTCCATTTCCTTCTTCTTCTTCTTTCAAAAAAAAAAAAAATAAAAATCTTGATGAGTGTTGCAGGGATGGAAAGAACAGAAGATGGAAGGGTGCGTGTGCCTGCATGTCTGGCGGATATGCCATTGCCATGCTAATAAATGACAGCTGATTTATGCATCTGTATTCTTTTATTTATAAAAAATAGCAAGCAAGACCGATTTCTGATATTAATAATACAAGTGGGTCCACTTTGATTAGGGCTTCAGTGGAGAGCTGTGCATATTCAGCATTACAATTAAATCTTCTGATGTGAAATAGGAATGACATGCTAATGAAGCGAGCCAGCGAGCCTGAACCGAGACTGTCCAACATCATTATGGGATATCTCAGATGAAGAGTAATTATGTGAGGAACACTGAAATGTCATTAAAAATCTTCAGTAAGTGATTTAACCCACTATTCCTCGCTAATGCTAGATTTCTTCTTCTTCTGTTTTTTTTTTTTTTGTGTTTTTTTTTTTTTACGGTATACTCCTCAGGTTTTTCTTTTTGCAGTTGTCCTTCTTTTTTCTTTTTTTCTTTTTCTTTTTTTTTAAGGCCAAGACTGAACAGAAAGTTCCCCTTCAGAAGTTCTAGAAGAAGAAAAAAAAGAAAAGAAGCCCAGACCCTTAAATATGACTGGGATTCAAAGATGGAGATACAATCGAGTGTCCTAATTTAATTTGGTGCATCAGGACTCATTGGTGGTGGTGGTGGTAGTGGTGGTATGTAATTGAAATCGTTCTTTAATAAATTCAGATGAATTGGCAATTAGGTCTTGATCTGATTCCCATGGAATGGATTGAAATTGATAATGGAGGTCCTTGAGCCATTCCACTTCACACTCTGAGACAGAAAAAAAGGGTTCCAAAAGGGTTCTTGAGCTGTCCCTGTGGATGAACCCTTTGAAGAACCTGTTTTGGTTCTAGGTAGAATCTCTTTTTCTAGGTAGAGAGTGCAGGCACTTTCACACTGTCAGCCTAAGTGATTCCAGTATCAAAAAGAGAGAGTTCTCTTGAAGGGAGACTTGTTTGTAAGAGGATTTAGTTAATCTGATTGTGTTGCTCGTTCATTCGTGTTTGATATGTTGTTGTTTTCCAGCCAGCTGGAAAACAATTACGGAACAGTATCATGTTACAATATCGTATTCATTAGTACCATCGCTGAGTCTCAGTGTTTGTGCCTTGAGTGTGTGTGTGTGTGTGTGTGTGTGTGTGTGTGTGTGTGTGTGTGTGTGTGTGTGTGTGTGTGTGTGTGTGTGTGTGTGTGTGTATGGTAGGTGGTAGATATGCCACGGGCAAGAATTCATGAATATCAGCAATTTCTCACCACTTTGTTCGGTTAATCCCTTGTTTCAGTGTGAGAAATATGCTTTTTTTTCCAGCATACATTTCCTCACTGCCAGCACAGTATAGACACATGATGTAGAATGTACCTTTTGTCCAAGACCCACTGTGATGTCATGATTTGGGAATGTTTGTGTTAACATTCTTTCTCAGCCAACATGGCATGGAATGAGGATCAGAAGCTGACTTCACTCCCATTATGGGTTAAATGTATCTCAAACACATATGATTGAGAAGTGGTAATTTAATTCTACTGTGTTGTATTTTAACACAATGTTTAATTCTACTGGTTAGTCTTTTTACCACAAGAGAATGGAGTAACATTATGTTCATGTGAGAAAGGGTATTTAACCAACATCGTAAATACACTGACAATGTAAACATTCGATTGCTATCACCAAAATATCAAAAATATTGGTGAATAAAATATCAGTTGGATATATATATATATACAGTGCTGCTTGAACTTATAAAATCTTTATCTAAACCCCAAGTTATAAAATCTTTATCTAAACCCCAATTCGTAATAAAGACATTCCAAATAAAGGACCCAAACTAAAAAATATGATATATTTTCATTGTTTATTTAACGAAAGTGGTTTATTTAACAAAAACTCAGATTTCATGTGTGCAAAAATATGTGAACCTCTTCAGTCAATAGCTTGTGGCACCTCCATTAGCAGCGATAACTTGGAGTAAACGTCTCGTATAGCCACTAATCAGTCTCTGACATCTGTTTTGAGGGATTTTTGCCCACTCCTCCTTACAGAACTCAGCCAATTGAGTGAGGTTTGAGGGGTGTCTGGCATGAACTGCCCGCTTCAGGTCCTGCCACAGCATCTCGATTGGATTTAGGTCGGAACTTTGACTTGGCCAATCCAAAACACAAATCTTCTTTCTCCTGAGCCAATCTTTGGTAGATTTGCTTGAATGCTTTGGGTCGTTGTCTTGTTGGAAGACCCATTTTCAGCCCAGATTTAGCTCCTTGACTGATGGCTTGACGTTCTGTTCAAGAATCTCCTGGTATACCTCAGAATTCATGGTTCCCTTAATGATGAGGAGTTGTCCAGGTCCAGAGGAGGAAAAGCAGCCCCAGATCTTGACATTCCCACCACCATGCTTGACTGTTGGGATAGGGTTCTTTTGGCAGTGTTGGGTTTTTGCTAAACATAGTGGTTTTGATTGTGACCAAAAAGGTCAATTTTGGACTCACCTGTCCAGAGAACGGACTTCCAGAAACCTTAAGGCTTGTCCAGGTGGTCTCTGGCAAAGTTAAGACGGGCAGTTTGGTTCTTTTTTGACAGCAGAGGCTTCTTCCTAGTAACCCTCCCATGAATGCCATTTCAATTCAGTGTTCTTCTTATTGTTGAAGCATGCACAGTTAGATGAGATGCAGCAAGGAAGGTCTGCAAATCTCTAGATGTTATGTTTGGGTTGGCTTTTACCTGATTTATTATTTTTCTTGTGGCTCTTGTGGATATTTTGGAAGGGCGTCCACTTCTAGGCTGAGTTGCTGTCATGTTAAATGCTCTCCATTTTTAAATTATTTGCCACAGTGAACTGATGGAGCTCAAATCTTGTTGAAATGATTTTATAGCCTTCCCCAGACTGATGTGCTCTCACTACCCTCATCCTGATGTCCTCTGAGATCTCCTTTCCTCTCTGCATGGTGTGTTTTGCATTTACCTGTATGGGTAACACAAAATGACCAGATTTTTTATCTTTATTTATCCCGCCCAAAATCTTTCTAAAGATCTGTCCTTTGATTAGTTCAATTGGTACCCAATTATTTACCCACCTGATTCTACTTACCTACTTGATTTAACCAATGCAACTTGGGGTTCACTTATTTTTGCACCTGCACTAATTTCTTTATAATTTATTTTTTCTACTATACACATGATTTCCTCTAAACCAACATATGGAATTGGTCAATATAAACCTGTCAGATAAAAAAGACTGGTTCTGATTAAATCAAGATTTCATGGTAAAAACTAAAACATGTAAAAACTAAAACATACTAAAACTAAAACATACTTTCAAGCAGCACTGTGTGTGTGTGTGTGTGTGTGTGTGTATATATATAATATATATATATATATATATATATATATATAAGAGGACCTGTCCAAAACGTCTGAAACAGCGCAGATCCCTGTCTGACTCTGAGCTTGCTGATAAGTCTCCCATATCATGTGACTGGCGTGACCGCGTCCGATACGGAACACGGAGTCATGGCACAAAAACCGGCACCGGTTAGAAAAATTGACGACTATTGCCGCCACCGAACCCCAGCGAGCATGCCTCCCAGCTATGCAATTATTTTTGCACTGCGTCCAATATCAACTCGAGAGCACTGCAAATTATTTAAGACGCGCTTTTCAGGGGCCGCAATTATAATAATGATGATCTCAATTAACGTTGCCATTGCCTCGGACTATTTAGCAGGCAATTTGGCAGCCTGGGGGCGCGGGAATTCTGGAGAGGCCGACACGCATTGTCAGGCCAGGAGGAGAAAGGGAGAGAGGGAGAGAGGAAGAGAGAGAGATAGAGGGAGAGAGAGAGAGAGAAAGAGAGAGATTGAGAGACGAGTCTTTGCACTCTCAATCAATAAACATGTGACTGGGGATATTTACTATCTCATCCCCCAGAAGGGGACAGGGACTAAATTGACCTAATTGGTCAGTGTTGAAAATGAAATGGATGGAGTGAGAGTGCCTTCTCTAATTCGAAATTCAAAGGCAGGTTACAAGCACTTATAGGATGGATATCAACATGATAATGTCATATATTGATAGTGCAGTGTGCAGTATGAGTGTGCAATATTTCCATGCACGATTTCAAGTCACGGCACCCTCGTATGATGCATTTACTTGTGAATGTAATAACTATCTTTCTAACCTCATTTTCACAATAATACAGCTCATCAAAAATGAAAGAATCACACACTAGATTTTCACTCTTGATAAACCTCTACTTTGTGACTACAAGGTGCCACACGTACCCTCGGCATACCTCCTTCTAAAGAGTTTTGAAATTAACTCTGACCTATTTACGAGAATTCTTCTTTTTTTTTTCTTGTCCTCATGTATAAAAGGGACTTCTTCTTCTTCTTCTTCTTCTTCTTCTTCTTCTTCTTCTTCTTTCCCCACCGTTCGTTCATGTGGAAAAGGTTTGCACCGCTACCCTTTTCTTTTATTCATCGCTCTGTAAATAACTCCACTTTATGAAAAGCAGCCAGTGTGACTCACGGATACCTCCTAACCACAACACATTATTATTTCATGGCCTTTGAAAGAGGGGTCTGTAACGTTGCCTTGCGCTTTAATGTCGGAGCCGCTCTCTGATGTTGTGTAGTACACAGCGGTCCTTGTTGCACTCCGTATGCCGATCCCTCACTTGAATTCACAAACACTTCCAAGTGCATAAATAGCACGGAAGACGAGGGCCTCGCGAGGTAACTAATGCTCCGGAACGCCATGGAGGAGATAACAGAAGGCCTGGCTGGCTGCATGGGACTGTCATTGGGAAGTGTGTGTGTGTGTGTGTGTGTGTGTGTGTGTGTGTGTGTGTGGTGTGTGTGTGTGTGTGTGTGTATTTGTGTATGTGTGTGTGTGTGTGTGTGTGTGTGCGTGTCTGTGTGTGTGTGTCACTCCAAATGCTGTTGTTCTTCAGTGACCTCTCATGGGACATCATATGAGAAAAAGAAACATACGTCAGCGTAACGATTAAATGACCAGCGGGACATGATTCAGAGCGTTCTAGAACCTCCCTGGCCACTCTTTGGAACGTGTAAGAGTTCTCCGAATACAAGCTAATGGGCAACCTATTGGTCATGGTAGACTCAGTTTGAATCTCAATGAGCATGTCAGTAAGAGCGGTCCATGACTGACAAGGTGTGGTTGAGTTGAGCTGTCCTCTAGTTGTCATGCTCGTTGTTATTCCACAGTCAACACATTTCAATTGAGAACGGTTTTGAAGCGCACAGAGGGAGCAGCAGCCCTGAAGATGGATAATTGGGACCTTTTCACATAAACAGCATTTTAAGAACGTATCGGGGAAAGACTCGACTTTAAGTTGCCCTATGCCGGTGTAATAACACTGTAATTACTTACTAACAACTGTGTTATAACACATGCATAAGAGCCACTTCATGTTAAGTATGACCAATCATTTTCTTCTGTCCTTTTTGAGTGCTCAAAGCCCCATTGAGCATCACATTGAATTGAAGAGTATTACTGTTTGCCAGCTGGGCTACCCAGTCATAGCTTATGAGAACCTTTCAAATATACAGTACCGGCCTTGGAGATGCTTGTTGTAACCAAAGGGTAGGCTTGAACACTTGGACCCAAAGCCATTACTGTTCCAGAGGGCTGGCGGTGGATCTTCTTGTCCCAGTCAACTAAACAAGACTCTAGGTGGTGGAAGATGGAACAAAGCCTTGTAACATATACATTAAAATTTAATTATTTTTCTTTTCCATCTCTGAAGTAGCACAATCTTGAAACGTTAAAAGCGTAATGCCAGCTAGGTTTTCATGGCTGTGCCTTTGTAGAATAAAAGATATATGTGTACAAAAAAAAAGTAAGAACTCCCTGATGTTCGAGGTAGACAGTTGCTTTTCAAATCCTAGTTTTGGTCCTTTATTTTATTCAGCAGTGAAAAGCCATGAATACAGAAAATAATAATGGCTGTTACAATTCTCAAACCATGACTTCTAAATGTCAGAGAATCTTAACGTATGGACACAGTACACGGTAATGAAAAGTATCAAAAATTAGTTACCTCGATCAAAAGGAATAAAACGAAAACAAAAAAGGTATTCACCAATTACATAAACATATGTGTTTGCTACAGTCCCAATTTACTGTATACATAAGGGGATCATCTTCCCGATTATTAGAGAATGATATTAGTAGAAAGGATACATGACTCAACTGCCAGACATAATGCTTCATAATGCTTCATAAAGTATGCACAGAGGTACAAGCAATAAATACACACATTAGGTTAAGCCTTACAGCTACGCAAAGCAGATGCAGAAAAAAGCAGGTTTGCTAGTCTTAGCGAGCAATGAGAGAGAACAGTAAAAATTCATGGAAATTCAGAAAAGAAACACTGATTTTTTTTCCGCTTAGAAAAAAGTCTGGTAAATTTATGGGTCCACCAACATTTTTACATAGTATGCACAGTTATCAAAATACAGACAAAATCATCCCAGAAAATCCAGACAATCCTAAAATCTAATGGAGGAGCAGATCGCAATTCTGGAGGTCTTTCTGGTATTTATGTGCAAGCAACTATTTTAGACATTTTTTTTTCTTATTTTTACAAAACCCATGCAAAATCTACAGGTAATATGCATTCTGTGGCTGACAGTTATTTTACCTTCCCAAAAACAGTATAACTGAGGTATGCATACTGATGCATTGTACGTACATTTAGGCCATCATCATCCTGATCATTTTTCATTGTTATATTCTTTTTAATAATTCTTGTTTTCCAGTCCACCAAATGATTTTTAGACATGCATTTTTATTAAAACACAATATTCCCTTACAGGTATTTTTACATTATCATTCTACAAATGTTTGAGGACAACCTATTACAATGCAAATCTTCCATATCTGACGTAGGGAATGTAAACTGTTGAATGTCATCTCATACATCCTATGAGACAAGCCATGTAAAGTGTAACAGCTCTTGTGGCATCCTAATAACTCGTGCAATCTGCCATAATTGTTCTGAAATTTGTTGTGCAGAGGTAGAACCATTTTAGAAAGCCTTTATTTGGGTTAAGTGGGAGAACCCTTTTTTTTTTAAAGACGCTGCGTCCTTATATTTGGTTGTGATAACATTATTATGAACGTCGTCTCGTCTTCAAGTCATTTTGCTGACTCCAGCAAAAGTAGAGAAGGGATAAGCTTTGTTCCTGGGCCCAGCACCCTCTTGAAGTGGAACTGGCGTGTGTGTGTGTGTGTGTGTTTGTGTGAGAGTGTGAGAGAGACAGTGAGAGAGAGAGAGAGAGGGGGGCGGTGTGTGTGTATGGGTCTGTGTGTGTGTGTGTGTGTGTGTGTGTGTGTGTGTGTGTGTCTGAGAGTGAGAGAGAGAGGGTGTGTGTGTGTGTGCATGGGTCTGTATGTGTGTGTGTGTGTGTGTGTGTGTGTGTGTACTGTATGTGTCTGCGCAAAGCTCTAGCAGCCAATTTCTTGGCTTGGCACAACACTTGAAAACAACATATGCACAGTATGTTTCCATACGCACGCAAAGCAGACACACACAAGTTGATAGTTAAGTACAATACAACTCAAGCCAGTTATTTGACAGTATGTGTTTTCTGCATCTAAAGTTCACCAGAATGAGGACCGGGGAAAGCTGGCAGACCAAAAACAGAGGACTGTGCGAACCTTTGAAAGGGTGTGTGTGTAGCTAGAGTTTCTATCCCATACAAGAGGAGGCAGAATTTTGTGTAACTTTGGTTTGACTGAAAACGTAAATGACCATTAAAGCAACAACATCCACTTTTCTAGATGACATTAGCTGTGAGAAATGAAATATATTTTTTTGACAATCACTATTTGTGTTCTGTCACTAGAATCCCAAATGTGATATACAAATTTGGCTACCTATACAGGATACATAGTGCAGTTAAGATAAGGTATCTCCTTAGCTCACACTGGCTGTATCTATATAGTTAAGAAGCTATGAATTACACAATGAGTATTGAACCACAGAATAAAGCAAATATCACCTAGAAAAGGTTCTTTTCACCTTTGATATCCTCTTCTACAATGGCTATATTATTTGCTTTTACATAATAACCAAGCCACATCATTTCATATCAACTTGAAATTATGACTTATTTGGCTTTACTAGATATTTTAATGTTTGGTTACTATGTTTTCAGTTTCGGTTTAAACACAGCTTTGAACAAGCCGTACGGAAATAAGACATGACATATTTGACAGTCCCACTTAACATTACATATTCACTATTAGAAAAAACAATGACAGGATGTGGAACGCAAATGAAAACCAAAAAAGAGTAGAAGAAGAAGAAGAAGAAGAAGAAGAAGAAGAAGAAGAAAAAAGAAAACAAAATTAAAAAAATTAAAAAAAAGAACAATCTTCACAACAACACAATTTTTTCTGCACTTCCATTGAATACACAAATGTTTGTTTTGGTCATGGTCCACTTTTACAGTAGCTGCTCTCAACCAGCCACCACCAGCACATGCCTGTAGGTTTCCATCACCCCATCTCTCCATCACCCCATCTCTCCATCACCCATGTCTCCATCACCCATCTCTCCATCACCCATCTCTCCATCACCCATCTCTCCATCACCCCATCTCTCTACTGTATCAGCCCATCTCCTCTCCTCCTATACGTCTGGCAGATATCTCCTCTACACTCCAAAGTGGACACTCTTATGAGTTATCAAATTACACATCAAAATCAGTTTCTTTCTTTCTTTTTTTTTTTTTTTTAAATCTTTGTACAGGGCTAAATGAAACAATCCCAGAGGTTATTAGAAGGTAGTTTTGCGGAAAAGCTTCTCTTTGTACTAGTTAAAGTCACAGAAGGCTGACCAAAGAAGATTCTGGAGCGTTCTGTCTAAGCTATTGGCCATTGATAGTGTTGGCTTTGGTTTCTAGCTGTTGCCTGTGACTGTTTGCAGGTAGACAAAGCTTTAGAACAAGGAGGTAAAGAAAACAGCAGAAGAAAATATGCAGAAATGCATTTTTTTTCCCGTTAAATGGTGCTTTACACAAACAGTTTACTTTTTTTTTTTCAAACTTAATATCACGTTTCACTTTTTCATCACAAACAGATATAAACTGGAAGCCTACTTTTTTGACAGCTGAAGCAACAACAGTCTTGGATACCGCGCTTCTGTTATTGGTGTGATTTTGAGGAAATGGCATTTACAGTTGGTGGTGCCAAAAATCATAATACAAAAACGTAAAATTAAAAAAAGAAAAAAAAGAAAAAAGAAAAAAAAAACGTAAAATCAAAAATACTGGTTTTTAGAATTTTTAGCAACATACAGGCAGTGACACTAATTTCTGATACTACTGCTGTGCAAATGATAACAGAGCGACAACTTTGAATTGAACCAGCAATTGTTTCCTAACATCAACAACTACCGTGGTGGGTTGGATATTCACAAACTTAAACTTCTTTTTTTGGCAGTATATGAGGCCATTTAGCTTTCTACACAACACGTTTTTTGCTCGTTTTTATCGTTTTACCGTCCATGAGCCACAAGTTCGTCATGTTGTGTTTTGGTGGCCGAGCCGTCTAATGAAATAGGTGTTAGAGAGTTGTTTTAAAAAGCAGACATCTCATGCCTGTCACGCTGGGGTCCCCAAGGGCTGCAACAAAGAGTTCCTTTGGGCCTGTCTTCTTCCGGATGCATGCTCAATAAATAGTCCCACTGAGAGTCAGCTGTGTTCTGTTGGTTGTGGAGTGGTTGGTCTTGCGGGAGGAGGGCTGTGAGGGGACAGTGTGTGGAGGAGGAGGAGGAAGAGGAGGAAGAGGAGGAGGTGGAGGGATACGGCGTTAACAGGGCCGTGAGTCACTCCAGGTCGTCCGATAGGTTCCCTTCCTCCAGCTCCCGGTCATCGTCCAGCTCTGGGCTGTGATTGGCTGTCGTCACCAGTGACATCGGACAGTCATCGTCGTCCATGTTCAGCGGTTCCTCCTTGACGT
>NC_139674.1:11747564-11757564 GCF_951799395.1 Argentina silus
CAGCATCCCATGGGGGCTACCGCCCAGCATACTGGGGGGGCTACCGCCCATCAGTCCTGGGGGGCTCCCACCCATTAGACCATGGGGGCTGCCCCCCATCAACCCAGAGGAACTGTTCATCAGGCCTGCGTTGCCCAGGAGGGGCAGGGAGGTCTCAGCCAGTGCCGCCTTGGGGGTGGGGGGGTGGGGGCAAGAGGGGAAGGAGAGAGGTAGGGGAGCGGGAGGGAGAGAGAGAGAGAGGGGAAAAGATTAGATGTCATCATAGAGAAATATCACACTCCAGATCATGTATCTTTCTGAATGACTTCCAGTATGATCTTTATGGGGTAGTATTCACTGATTAGTCACACTCCCAAAATTCTAAACACATAACAATAGCAGATACAAAGACACGATCAACTTGATCATATTGTTTGGAACTTCTTCCACCAGTGACACTTAAAAACAACCCTCCCATGTACAGTACGACTGTATAAAAAGCCTCCCTGCTCAAAAAAACCCGTCACCTTAAAATAATAAAAAAGTCCAGACACTTTTGCCTCCTACGCATTAAAGTTATGTACAATGATTAAAAAGTTTTTTTTTGCCATGAGCAAAAACCCCGCTGGTGGACAGTACGAAGCCAAATCATTTATGACTTGGATAAATATTAATGTGTATGCCCTTGCCTTTGCAGAGGCTGCCATCAATCTGAGGTGCTACAGCTGAGAGGAGATGGTTCCTGCCTCTGCCACATGGTGGCCTTCTAGTCTATCACTGATCTGACACAGACAGAGAGACGGAGGGATGGAGGGAGAGAGGGAGAGAGGAGAGGAGCGGGAGAGGGAGGGAGGTGGTTGGAGAAGGAGAGAGAGGGAGGAAGAGGGGAGGAGAGAGGGAGGGAGGGGGGAGGAGAGAAGGAAGGAGGGAGGGAGGGAGAGAGAGAGAGAGAAGGAGAGAGAAAGACACACTGCCCTGGAGTTTGACACAACTTATTTTATCTCATGCCTGTCCTCTGCTGACTCACTCACACACACGATCGGATGGAGAGACAGACAGACAGACAGACAGACAGACAGACAGACAGACAGACAGCGGTAGGGAATCATGGTTCAGCAGGCATGCGGTGCTCTCTGTAAGGATGTGTTTCAGTGTGTACCTGTAAGCTGGCGTTTAATGCCGCTCCATAGCCCAGGCTGGAGGGCAGGTTCTTCACAAGTGTCGGGCTTCTGCAGAAGAAAGCAGAGGGGCATCCGTTTCGATAAGAAACACGCTCGAACATCATTTCGGCATCAGAAACATCCGAAAATGTCCCCAAAATGAATACATGATCATTTGACTGAATATTACTTTGACAGACAGTCAGTCCACAATCTTAACATTTGAGAACACGTGTTTCTCCGAACAGCCGTGACATTAAATTCATACAGCCCTAGAATAAATAACACTGCCATATTACTAAAGAGCTGATTATTAGCAGCAATGTGGTAAAAGGCCAGATGAGCAGAGTGATGTGGTGCAGTGACAGGTTGGAGGGTAGCCCTACGGCGGGCTAAAACAGGTCCTAATATACAAACAAAGAAACAAACCACCAGTTCTACGTACCCTGTTATCTTCTGAGACCTGCGTTTCTGGTACTCCATCTCATCCACGGTCCACACGGCTCCTTTCACATTCTCCACGCGCACAAAACACTTGTGCAGGCTGAGGTTGTGGCGGACGGCATTCTACGAGAGAGAGGGAGAGAGAGAGAGAGAGGGAGAGAGAGGGAGGAGAGAGAGAGGGAGAGAGAGGGAGGAGAGAGGTCACAGAGAGAGTTAGAGATGATACTTATTATCCACCACCTAGAAATGAACCAAAAAAAGGAAAAAAAGGAAAAAAAATACAAAAAAAAACAAGGAAATTGATTTTTTTTTTTTTTTTTGAATTCTTAACATTCACGCACCATTGATTTAATTAGTAGAAGTGAGTGAGTGCGAATGCACTTACAAGTCACACAGAACATATCAATCAGAGTAAGTAGGCTCAAAAGAGGTATCAGCATAGCGAATGGCTTTTGGAGACAGAAGTGGTAATGCTGTGGTGATAATGGTGATGTCTGCAACCCTCGCCTCCTCTCTCTCTCTCTCTCTCTCTCATCTCTCTCTCTCTCTCTCCTCTCTCTCTCTCTCTCTCTCTCTCGACGCTACACTGGCGTCTTAATGGACGTATATTTTTAAGATGACAGTATCGGTGGAGAAGACAGGGCCGAGTCACAAGGCCGGGGTATCGTCCGATCCCTCACAGAAGCCCTGATACACTTAAGAAGTGAGTGTGTGTGTGTGTGTGTGTGTGTGTGTGGGGGGGGGGGGGTGGGAGGTTAAGAAGAGGGGTAGCGGGAGGGTAATGGGTGTGGGGGCGGGGGGGGGCTTTGAGTGTGCTAACAAGGACATCTAAAATGTATCTTTCCTTTACGCCATCATGATGTAAGTGAATATGAATGCTTACGTGACACCTTTTTTTGGGGGGGGGGGGGGGGGTTAACATTACCATGTAAAACTACACACCCTTTTAGCATTTCAAGCACATCCTCGTGCATATCTATCAAAACAACCTGAGAATATGCACGCATTAATTATGCAGAAAAGAAAATCAACAAAAGAAATACAATATTCCATTCCGATATCCAAGGCAATCATAATTAAAACATGCATCAAAGCCAACAAATAATAACCTTAGCATTAATATTGCCGCGCTTCATATGTATTATTTCTTCACCGAGGTGTAATGGTGTTTTTCTCCGAAGAAAGGGGGGATTCTATAAAGACGAAGACGAGAAAAAAAAAAAAAAACTCATAAGCAGATCTCGCATCTGACCTGAAAATCCTAGGATTTGATTGATCTTAATGCCATGGCTCTGAATATGATAATTTTAATATTAATGAGAGAATGAGCAGTTTTATTATGCATGCTATATAGTTAGAACTAATAAGCTGCTCGCGCAGAGAGAGAGAGAGAGAGAGAGAGAGAGAGAGAGAGAGAGAGAGAGGAGAGAGTGTGTGAGAGAGAGAGTGAGAGAGAGAGAGAGAGGGAGAGAGAGAGAGAGAGAGAGAGAGAGAGAGGGAGGGAAGGGCTCTGGATCCCCTCGTCGAGCTGATGATGAGACCAGGCTGAGATATTAAATCACCTTTCATTTCTGTTTTAAAATTCTCTCAGTTAATCAAATGACAAGCCCATCACAGATCATCTGCTAATGCCTTACAAAGGAAATGTGGGAGCTGAAATGTAAATATATCACCTAGGTTATTGTGTGGCGAGGGACCGGGGTGTCTCCACTAATGCCCATTGTGTCACATCTCAGTGATATCATCACGGGACTGATTGGAAAACTTTTCTCAACCAAGAAAAAGAAAAGACAAGAACAAGAAAAAAGAAATCTGAATGGGTGTGTGTGTGTGTGTGTGTGTTGTGTGTGTGTGTGTGTTGTGTATGTGTGTGCGAGTGTATGTGACCAGTAGTAACTAAAACAACAACAACAACAACAACAACAACAACAACAACAACAGCGGTATTTCCAAACCATTACAACTCTCTTGACAAACCCGGAAGAGTTGAGAGCATTTGCACACCCTTGTGGACTGGTAATCACACACCGGCATCATTTGCATCCCAAATCCCTATTAATTCACTTTGGGCAAATCTAGTCCTCTCTCAGATGCTTTGCATGCAGATGAGAGGCTGCTCTATCTCTCCCCTCTCGTCTGAGCATCCAACAATGCCAGGAGCTAACAAATGGTGTTCAGGGGCTGAGCATAAAACACTGGATGAAGTGCTGAGAGAGGGACTATACTTATCAGCACACGCACACACACACACACACAGACACACACACACACACAGACACACACACACACAGACACCAGACACAGACACAGACACAGACACAGACACAGACACACACACACAGACACACACCACAGGCACACAGACACACACACACATACACACACACACACACACACACACACACACACACACACACACAGACACAGACACAGACATAGACACAGACACACACACAGGCACACAGACACACACACACACACACCCACACACACACTTCTCCCCAAAACAGAAGCAGTGCAGGAGACGACATTTTTCACTATCTTTGTGTTAAGAGGCAGACAATGGAGTTGAGGGACAGAGATACAAATGGGCTCTTTTGTCTGTGTAAATAAAGTGTGTTCCTCCCTGACAGGCCAATTCTCCCCCTGCTCTCCTTTAGTTCAGATGAACAGAGCTAACCTCTCACTCGGACGCACGGGGGGGGCAGGGGGGGGGGCGCCGCATGAGCTACGGTGTGTGTAGACTATAGGAAGAAAAGCCACACGCGCGCACGGCCCAGACACACACCCCCACCCTCACCCCCCCCCCGCCCACGGAAGGCAAACAGCCATCGTTCAGACTAATTAACCAATGATATGCAAGAGAGGGTGGGTGTGGGAGGAGGTGGGGTTGCGGGGAGGGGCTGTCGGAGAGAGAGAGAGAGACCGAGAGAGAGAGAGAGAGAGAGAGAAGTAATACGCTGCATCTAACAAAAGGTGCTGATGATTGAGTGCCTGTGCTGTAATTAGTGCGTCAGACCAGACCTCACTCCTCTCTCCTCCGCCAAGCCTTCAGCCTATTAATTGCACCAAATTAGAAAATGATATCAGAGGCAGAATTATTCTTTCACTTGTCATTTGGAAAGAGAACCGGGGAAGAATGTGCTCTATTCAAGAGGCAGGTTAAAAAGAGGGGAGTGGGATACTAATCTGTTGGTGTCAAGTAAATAAATGTTCCTCTGGGCTTTTTCTATTCTATCTCCAGGTACTGCATCGAGAGAGGAAGGACTGTATTGTAAGGGTGTGTGTGTGTGTGTGTGTGTGTGTGTGTGTGTGTGTGTGTGTGTGTGTGTGTGTGTGTGTTGTGTGTGTGTGTGAAGAGGTACCTTCCAAGTTGCTGCGTTGCGTCTGAAGTAAGCGAACGTGCGAGTGAACCAGCTGTAGATTTCATTAAGCGTTAACTGCCTGTCGCTTGCCTCCATGATAGCCTGAAATGAGATGACATCAAATAATGGTTTACTAACTAGACCGCGTGACACACACTCTCAGAGCTGCCTTCGAATCAAGCAGCAATTAATTTTAATCTAATCAGGCAGAGTTAATTTATTATTTTTTTTCCCCACTCACCTGCCTTATGAGGGTTGCATAAGTAAATGGTGGCCTGACATCTGCGTTCTTATAAAACTCATAGTTTGGGGCGATCTCTGGAAAAATAAATACTGTGTCACCACCTGAAATAATTGGTAAATTTTATTCCTCAAGGTATTGAATTCGCTTAGGATTTCATCAAATTAAAAGGGGGGGGGGGGGGGGGGGGAGAGAAAGAGCAGAGAAGAGGGGAGGGGGGTGCAGCACATCAAATCAGCATTTTCCATGTCTAACAAAATGCATTTTTAATTAATCTCTCTCATGAGAAATACACTAATACATCCATAAAATTAGATCCATGTAGTGATTTAGTATGAACTTGAATAATTGATGTGTCTTCATACTTAAATACATAGAGTAAATATAAACATCAAAGACAAGGGTTTTTTAAAATGCAAAGCTTAATATATGGAACATCTCAAATGTAATAAATATTGTATTTAAAAGTCCTATCTTTTCTATTTCAGCTTAATTAACATTCATGTAATATTTACGCCCAGTAAAAGTTCTTGTCTATTTACATACAGAGTGATTAAACACAGGGCTTCTTTCTAAAGCCAGCAGCCACATTTCACACTGGGATTAATAAATACACCACTGTGTGCTTCAACAAAAACAATCATTAGGGCACAGTGTTGGAAGGAGTCCAAAACAGAACAATGTGGTTGTGGTTGTCACTTAAAGGCCATGCTGCAAAGCAGAAAGTACTTGACTCTGTCTATTTTCCACTCTAAAATCTTGATTTTTAAACCCTAACCCCTTATTTTATCTTTAACCTCACCCCTTCTCTTATGCCTTATGCCCATTGAATACTGCTAAGTTAAGGAAACAATTTAAAATATGTCATTTCAAACATTTTTGAGTGAGCAATCCCTTTAAGATCAAATGGCTCATTTACGGCCTGTTTGGACTAGATCTAAACCCTGTTCTCTTTGCAGCATATTGGCCATAGTCAGTAGGTTTGTGGACCAGTGTGGTGGTGTGTGTGTGGTGGTGTGTGTGTGTGGTGGTGTGTGTGTGGTGGTGTGTGTGTGGTGGTGTGTGTGTGGGGGCGTACAGTAGAGGGTCCTACCTGAAGACAGCTGCATGGAGTACTTGTCCGAGTGGCGTCTGCGCATGGCGCCCATGCCGGGCACGTTGGCGGCGCTGAGGACCGAGGGCACCTGGGGGGGCAGCTGGGTCATGGGCGTCACGGGGGCGGTGGGCGTGGTGGGGGTCTGAGGTAAGTTTGGGGGGGACGCGGACGGCAGGTTCTTGGACATGGTGATGCTCGACACCAAGTTCAGCTAGGACGGGAGAGGGGGAGGGAGAGGTGGAGAAACGAGTGGGGGGGGGGAGAGGAGGGAGGGAGAGAGGGAGGAGACAGATAGGAGAAGAGAGAGCAAGAGAAGGGGGGGAGAAAGAGAGAGACAGAAGGAAGGAGAGAGACAGAGAGAGATAGAGAGAGAGAGAGAGAGAGAGAGAGAGAGAGAAGACAGAGGGGGAGGGAAGGAGAGAGGGAGGGAGGGAGGGAGAGAAAAAGAAGGCTTTACTTTAGAGGGGTTCTGACAAACGAGAGTGTACTCACATGTACAGCTGTGTTTCCACTAATAAGCTGTGGAGAGAGGAAGCAGACAATCTCCACTAATTACAGGATGAAATTGTATCATAAGAATTCTAATTAGAGCACGCTGTTAAAGATTATCTAATGATCAGCCCTCCATGTTATCCCAGCCCATCTCCATCCCACAAGAGCTGCTTGTGCCGGGTGTGTGTGTGTGTGTGTGTGTGTGTGTGTGTGTGTGTGTGTGTGTACAGAGTTGTGGGTGAGCTAGTGAGGAGCTACCACCTGGCTCTTCAGCAGCCCCCAGCTACAGCCCAGCCAGGGCCTCCCCAACACCCCTGGCAACCATGACCTTTTCCTGGGTACAAAACAAGAGCGATGCGTCTGCCTGTCTGCCTGCCTGCCTGCCTGGCTGCCTGGCTGGCTGGCTCATCCACCCTCCTCATCACCCCGGTCCTTTCCCTTTGAAACCCTGACCAGAGAGTGTCAGTTTCCCCCCCTCCTGCGCTAACGCTAACGCTAACTGAAGTGCATCGCTAATCCGCAAAGCTGTTCTCCCACTTTTCTGTGTGTGTGTGTGTGTGTGTGTGTGTGTGTGTGTGTGTGTGTCGAGATTCAGCTCCAAAATCTCATGTGAGAGGCCGCCGCAACCGACCGGAACATTCCCCGGGACTGACCTTTTAGTCCCCCGCGCTAATTCGGTGGAATGGTAATGACATCATTACATATTCAAACCTAAATTGCCTTAATTGGGAATTGGCGAGCGGGAAATGTTTGGCGGACGTTTGAATTAAAAGTGACTGGAGATGACGTGAGGAGGAGGAGGGGGGGGAGTACAGAGGCATCAACAATCATTTACGCTATGTGTTGATGATAAATACAATGAAATGCCAAGTTAGAAGTACTCTGGTTGACGTACGGGTTTTTAGCTGATAATTACAGCGCCACTTAAGAGCAGTAATGAGCGGGACGGGGATGGGACTGTGAGGCAGGGCGGGATGAGTGGCAGTTAGCGAACAGCATGGCCTGTGCTGCTTCATAGCATTAGCACACCGGAGGAGGAAGACGACGCGCCCTGCCTACATACAGTACAGCAGCTGCCTCTGGCTGCTCCCTCACTCTGCTGGATGTACGCCTGGATTATATACCAGGACTGTTTGATATCTACACTGTTTATTACATTGTACGCTTAAAAAAAAGGCAAACGAGCTGATTCTTCAAATAAAAAAACCCGCCCCAAAACACCATTTGAATTTAATGTTGGTAATTGTTAGAAAAAATGTGTTAAAATCTAACTAGACCTATGTGGTCTAGTGACTGCTTTTCTTCTTCCATGGTGAAGGCAACTAGAAAGGAAGGCAACTCCAGCAGACGCCACTGTACAACCAGACAACCGTCAGGACCGGTGGAAAAAAACAAAACAGGCCATGGTAAAGGTAAACTTGCATGTTTTTTCTTTTTTTTTCTTCTTTTTTTTTTTGCTTTCCCTCAGCGCGCTAAAATAGGCTATTTGATGTGTATAATGAAGAGAATCTCCATATAATTCATCAAAGGTCAGGTCAAGACAACACATCTACGTCCTCTGTAGCGCCTCGCGCGTAATCCTCCGTTCCCCACATCAGGCGGCTCAGCGGCCAGACTACACTGTGAACCAGTAATTATGTACTAGATGTACAACACAGGGACCTTACAAAGGGGGTTGATACGCTGTCAAACACAGCAAAAAAGCACTCCATAATAAATCCTATCAAGTGTGTGTGTGTGTGTGTGTGTGTGTGTGTGTGTGTGAGTGTGTGTGTGTGCGTGTGAGTGTGAGTGTGTGGATAGCATGTATATTTATAGTGTTAAGACACGATTCCTTCCTCTCCCCGTACCAGGTACTGCAACAAGCGGAACATGTTTGCAGGCATACAATCAAGCAAAATGGAATTTATTAAAGTCTAACTGAGAGGAGAGAGAGAGAGAGAGAGAGAGAGAGAGAGAGAGAGCACTTTGCCACTACCGCTCATCTGAATATATATTCAAGGTTGGAAAAAAAAAAAAAAAAAGGGGGAGAGGAAAAAAATCAAAAAAAAGAAAGAAAGAGGAGAAACCTCATTATTGGGGACTTGCAGCCTTGGTAACTTTGATTTCCAGCCCTCTATGGCATGGCCAAAAGGTACCATTTAATGAAGTGCCATTCAGATAGTAAATGGGGTCATAGAATAGACGGTGCAGCGCTACCTTGAGCCTGCGTGCTGATAGCTGTTCAGGGGTGCAGTGATGTACCAACAACGCTCCCTTTCGCCACCCCGGTCATAAATTCCTCTCATGAATATTTCGGAATAAATTGTGTTGTTTCGACTCAGACGTCTGGCTGTTGACGGTGTAAATCTATGATATCTGTTACCGATATCCTATTGGATGTGGGAGATAATAATATGATTCATTTTTGCATAGTTACACATATGCTTTACTTTTCGGTCGCGGTTGTGCCAAAAAAACCATGCTGTACTGTACACACACCTCCGGTTGGGGAGGGGGGGAGCCTTAAAACTGAGGCGTCAGGCGTTCATTTAAGAATTCTGTATGAATTACCCCGCCATCAAATGCAATTAGCAGTTCTTTCATGTACGGTTTATGTAATGCAATACTTCATTAACATCATTCATTCATATTCAGTCTTGGATTATAGGCTGAAATTCTTTATTAGACTAGATGTAACCAAGCTGCTAGAGTTTTGAAGATTTCCAAAAAAAAAAAAAAAAGATTGAATAATAAATTGTAAAAAAAAAAAAAAAAAAAAAGGAGCCGATTCCTGCTGGAATTACAGGATAATTATACAATCTTCTGATTATCTACTTTATATGATGGGAGGTGATGAGGAAAATTATTCTATTGAAATTAGGCACTTACTAAGCAGCAGCAACACACTAACTATGTTTTTGCTCTCCAAAATACTTTAACTGCCGAAAACGAAGGTAAATAATCTTCTGGAAAATATGTATTGTTTTGCAAATGCGAATTTTAATTTTATATGATTAAAATAAATGTGTATCACTTAGGCCTATGCATCCATATTCAATACAAACATTAAACACCACCTTTTTTTGAATTTATATTTTGCACATGATGTGCCATTGCAACATCTGTTCGCCCTTTTCACCCTTTGTGGGATTTTATGTCCAATTTAGGTATCATATTCCATACTTTTCTTGCACATCATCTTTTAACAGCCCGGCAATCATCTGAGGTGTTTGTTGTCAAA
>NC_139674.1:11768143-11775643 GCF_951799395.1 Argentina silus
GTTTGGTGTGTAGAAGCACTAGACCAAGGAGCACACACACACACACACTCATGAGGGTATGCAGAGGCAGTCACACTTCAGAGAGAGAGAGAGAGAGCAAGCGAGATAGAGAGAGAGAAAGAGAGAGGAAGAGAGAGAGAGTGAGAGAGACAAGCTACCATGGAAGACCTTTCCATTCTAGTTTGGGGATGGTGGAGGAGGGGACGGGCGTGTGTGTGTGTGTGTGTGTGTGTGTGTGTGTGTGTGTGTGTTGGGGTGGGGGGTGGGGGGGTGGGGGGGTAAAACTTGTGATGCGCTCACTGGAAAACAGGCTGCATAATGGAGCAAGTGAGGTGGATTGGCCTCCGTCGTCTCTGGAGAAATAAGGGAGCAATTTCTATTCCATATTTGATGGCGGGGGCCTGAAAATTCTATTCACAAATCCAAACAGAAACAAAGCCTTCGGGAGGTCAGTTCCTGCTTCCTGTTGGGTCTGCATAATGGGTTGCTTGAAGAGAGGGAGAGGGAAGAGGGAGGGAGGTAAAGGAGGGCAGGGGGAGGGCGAGAGGAAGGGAGAGAGGGGATGGGGGACAGAGAGGTAGAAGGGGGAGAGGCAGAGAAAGCGAGAGGTAGAGGGGGGAGAGAGAGAGAGAGTGTGAGAGGGAGAAAGACAGACAGACAGAGAGAAAGCGTGTGTGTGTGTGTGTGTGTGTGTGCGTGTGCGTGTGCGTGTGCGTGTCTGCGAGCATCCCTGCGATACCTTCCCCTGATCAATCTAACTGCTTCCTCACGTTTTGTTTGGTTTTGGCCCCCCCGGCCTGGCTCTACGCCGCGCTGCGCGCTTCGCCGCGGTGTGATCCTCGACTCGTCTCCGCTGACAGACGGAGAGGAGCCGCAGCCGGGAGACTGGCGGACTGTCAGCGTGATTTATGAGCGCATCGTGCCGCAACTTTTTCCGCTGCTCGCCAAAACGCTGCTTGCCCAAACAGTTCGCAGAAGCAGTTCATTAATCTGCAGACCCTGTGACTCTCTCCCCCTCAGTCTCAAACCAGGCTGTTTAACACTGTAGCCCCCCCCCCCCCCCTATCTGCATGCTCTAGGTGAGAGAAGGGGGGGGGGAGGGAGGGAAAACCTCTCTCACAGCTGTAGGTGAAGCTGATAGGTGTTTGTGTGTATGTATGTCTAGGTGTGTGTGTGTGTGTGTGTGTGTGTGTCTAAACAGACAGTTAGATACCCACCTCTTTCACCTGCTTGCCAGCGTGTTGCTGTTGTATGAGCTGCAGGTGAAGCTTCTAGGCGTGTGTTCGTATGTGTGTGTGTGTGTGTGTGTGTGTGTGTGTGCGTGAGTGATACCCACCTCTTTCGCCTGCTTGCCAGGGTGCTGCTGTTGTAGGAGCTGCAGGTGAAGCTGCTCCTGCTGCTTCTTGTAAAACTCCTGCAGATGTTGCTGGGGGAAGGAGGGAAGGAAGTACAAAGAGAGAAAGAGAGGAGAAATACAGGATGAGACGGTGCATGTACAATGTTGTGGCTCAGACATGTTCATATTATCTTCTGGCTGTGTAAACAGACATTGGCAAATGCTTCTTTGCTCTGGGTTTCTTGTCTCTCCGGTACGGAGTGCAATATCTTTGTATTGGAGAGGTAGATAAAGTCAAGATGTCTGACATAAGACATAATATTGCAAGCCGGATTTTTTTCCAAAAGTAAATGATCAATCTGTTACATTTATACAGAGCAGTCAAGAGCACATCAGCCAATGTCTGACAAATTAAAAAACCACATTTTTTTCTGTTTTTGTTCCTTTTATAAGAAATCCACAAAAAAAAACACAAGGGAGCATGTGAACCAACATCACGTTGGTCACAGTACATGTATGTACAATACATCATTGAGTGCCATAAATCATCATCATCATTTATTTTTCTAGGAGGACACATACTGTAGTCTCGCTCTCCCTCCAAGTCTTCTCCATATGGACTTTAAATGGTCTCGCACAGTACTGGAGAGGACACAATTCATCATATTAACGCTACATTTTGGTGGCTAACGCCTTGACAGGCCCTGACATCTTCAAGTGAACACAGGCACACTCAGCGGACCAGATTCATCACTCCTGTACTAATGGCTTTAACACACAAAACAGGTTACAAAAAAAAACAACCAAAAAAAAAAACCTTGTCAGTGAGAAACATAACATTGCAATCAGTCTACGACTACCGCTTCTTCTTCCTGAGGAGAGTAGTCCGTCAAACACAACAAAGGGGGTCTCCAACTCTAGTCTAGAGAGAGAGAGATAGTACTGGGCTAGACCAAAAAGAATCGCAGACCCCATTCGCTCTACCAGGACTGGGTTTGGAGACCCCTCTGCTTTAACAACAATAACATTATTACAACCTCCACACATGACTCAGCCTGTCTTGTCTTCCTGCATAGTCATTCTATCTGTCCCATCTCTTCATTCCTTCTAAACCATTCTAATCGTTATCCTGCAGCTTTTATCCCTGATGGATTCCTACCAGGAAATGAATGCTGCCCTGGAATCAGTTAATTGGAAGTGACGTGGTGGAGACTGTGTCACTTCTGGCTTCCCTTGTCGAAGTGTGTCAAGGGCGCAGAGGCTCTAATGGTGTATGTGGCTGAGTAGTATGCATGTGATGGTCTGGGTGCTTTGCTATGCTCGCGTGTGTGAGTGTGTGTGTGTGTGTGTGTGTGTGTCATGGTGTGGGTACCTGTGTAGGTGTGTGTGGGTGTATGTCTAGGTGGGGGTGCTTTCATACAGTATGTTGAGTGTGTGTGAGTATGTGTATGTCGAGGTGTGTGTGTGTGTGTGTGTATGTCTAGGTGTGTGTGTGTGTATCTAGGTATATGCGTGTGTGTGTGTGTGTGTGTGTATGTATGTGTGCGAATGTGTGTCTAGGTATGTGTGTGTGTGTATGTGTGTGCGTGTGTCTAGGTATGTGTGTGTGTGTGTGTGTGTGTCTAGGTATGTGCGTGCGTGTGTGTGTGTGTGTCTAGGTATGTGTGTATGTGTGTGTGTGTGTGTGTGTGTGTGTGTGTGTTAGGTACCTGCTGCAGCATGACGGCCTGCTGCTGCTGGAGCAGGGCCTGGAGCTGCTGGGGGGACAGGACCTGCTGCTGGAGGATCTGCTGCATCTGCTGGGGGGTGATCACCTGGGGACTCATCATGGCCACCGACACCGGCAACTGCAGAGAGAGAGAGAGAGAGAGAGAGAGAGAGAGAGAGAGAGAGAGAGAGAGAGAGAGAGAGAGGATACGTCAGGTCTAACTGGCCTCGGCCTATTGGGAACATTGAACATTGGGGGGAGGGAGAGAGGGGAGAGAGGGAGCAGGTCTGCCACCACCACAACCACAACCACCACCTCCACCACCTCCACCCTCCTCCTCTCCAGGGGCTGAAGGACGGATGGGTGCTGTGCCTTTGTGGGTCTCCTTATTCCTGTCAGTGTGCCCACTGGGGAAAAGCGAGGGATTTTAAATAGACGTAGACCTTAATTAGCTGAACCCTTGAACTCCCCCCGGCATGCCTATCAGTGCCCAGCGCCATTGTGAAACAGCATGAAAATGCACAACTCCAAAGTTGATTAAAATAACACGGCTCAAGTGGACACTTGGTATGCACCAATCAGCATGGTGTATACCCGGGCCTTGAGCTCGAGGTTGGAGTTCACCTTGTAAAAGAGCTGGGGGGAGAGAGAGAGAGAGAGAGAGAGAGAGAGAGAGAGAAAGAGAGAGAGAAAGAGAGAGATATGGGAGAGAGAAAGAGAGAGAAAGAGACATGGGAGAGAGAGAGAGAGACATGGGAGAGAGAGAGAGAGAGAGAGAGAAGAAAGGAAGAAAGAAAGGAGGGGTATTTCGTGGAGAAAACTAGTTTGAGAGAGAGAGAGAGAGGGGTAAAGAAAGATTGAGTTGTGAACAATTCTGTTTATAGAGAGGAATTACCAGATACCTTGTGCTGGAGCACAGAAGTTTTTTCGAGTCCTTCATTCTCACGAAAGCAGCCAGAGGCACAATTCTTTCTCTACCGACGTGTCATTTTGAAATATTGATGTCGTTTTTTGGGGGTGATAAGAATCATTAAAGTATGAGCTGTCAAAACTGAAGAAAAAAAAACTTCGCCAAAACAAAACAAAGATACATCTTTTTCAGCCAAATTCTTTATCAGACAGAAGCAGAGACTTCAGGAACAACAGATCAATGAAGGGAAAGAAGATCCATCTTTCATTGCTGCTCACTTTGATTGCATGCTGCTCCCATATTAACAAGGGAATGTACGCTTACGTTTAATATTACTTCTACTCAATTTCATGTGTGGTGGTTAAAAATTGAACAATGACTCGAACAGAAAACAAAGCCTCAGATGAATTTCTGTTTACTCTGCAGTGTAGTTTTGAAAGCACAATATTGCTGAATTAAGAGAATATTCCCTGTATTGTATTGGATATTTCACCTATTGGGGACAAGGTTGAATCTCACAGAGTCCTCTATTTTGACTGAACAGGTCTCGGATATTGACTATTGTCTACATTCAACCATTTGTTATGCAGAATGGCTTGATTGTTTCCTGATAGGACTTACATCGTCTTTATCATTTCCATAAACCTCCTGTACATGGCAAGACTTACACAATAGCAGAGTCATGCTTATTTTCTTATGATCAAATACAAATCACAGAGTGTGAAGTCATTCAGAAACAAAAAAAAACCCATCAACATTGATTTGTTTGAATCCAACACCATCTTACCGAGACACCTCTATTGTGTTTGTACCCCCCCCCCCTCCCCCCTCCCCGCCACACTGTAATTCCACCCTGCCACTAATTGTGACAGTGTTTAGCATATAGCTGTTAAAACAGTATACGGCGTGTCAGAGAGGCCAATATGGCGTCCCCGTCCCCTCGCTAGGCTAATCAAGCTTCCTTGATTACTTTCCATACATCCCCCCTCTCAGGCCTTGACATGTCCTTGTTTGGCTCTCCTCTCCTCTCTCTCCCTCTCTTCTTGCTCTTCTCTCTCTCTCTCTCTCTCTCTCTCTCTCTCTCTCTCTCTCTCCCTCTCTCTCTCTCTCCCCCTGGCCCCAGGTTTCTCCCCTCTTTGATTAGCCGAGACATTTGCATGGTCACTACACATTTTTCATTTTAGAAGTCATTATGCATTAGTGGGCGCTGATCGCCCAGCTTGACTAATCCTGATGAACTGAAAATCACAGCTGAAGGTCAAACTCCATCCCCACCGCCGCGCATTCATATTCATACTCAAACAAATCCTGCCTCGCCTCGCCTCGCCTCCTATTGTTCATTAGAGTCTTAGAGACTCCGTCTGAGGAGGAGGAGGAGGAGGAGGAGGAGGAGGTGGAGGAGGAGGAGGAGGAGGAGGCTGTTGTGGAAGAAGCTTACTCGTTTCCTAGTGAGCGCACTTCATTAGAAAGAAAAACACAGACACAGACACCCACACACACACCCCCCCCCCCGCCCCCCCCCCCCCCCCCCGTCCCACACCCACACGCTCGTCCACCAAACAAAGCAACAAAAGTCACAAATTAAACAGCTGCATGTAATTATGCAAATGCCATGCTTACACCTTCAACATTATTAAACCTTAAGATACATCTGCGAGGTGTAATTACCCCCGGTGTCACCCAGGGTGTGTGTGGTGGATGTGGATGTGGATGTGTGTGTCTGTGTGTGTCTGTGTGTGTGTGTGTGTGTTTGTGCGTGCATGCGTGTGTGTGTGTGTGTGTGTGTGTGTGTGTGTGTGTGCGTGTGTGTGTGTGTGTGCACGCGTGCAGTGAACAGGGATGACAATAGCGAGACCAGAGAGCAGGAACACTCTCATTAAGGCCATTAATTGGCTGTTTGATTGAAGATTTGGTGGTTTAAAGAAAAAGGGGGACCTGGTGTCAATACCTATTTTCTCGATAAACACATACATAGTGTAAATAAATATGCCTGAATATAATACACAATGCTATGCATATGTTTGTATGGGGAGTCACTCTACAAAATACACCCGAGTCGCGTGTCTGAGTGGTGAAACATGCATTTTGCAGCCCTTCAGGACGCAGAGGGAATAATCATTATTTCAACAAGAGAGAGGAAAAGGCCCACATGCTGACAAAAGGAAAGAGGCATTGCAAATAGAAAAAACAGGCAACAAATGAAGTGGGGAAAGGTGGCTTTTCACACTTTCATTGGCTTTTTTAGCCCAGAGATGGATGATAATCATCTTCATTTCAACACTACTGCAAACAAAACGAGGGAGAGAGTGAAAGCGAGAAAGGCAGGATAGAGAGAGAGAGAGAGAGAGAGAGAGAGGATGGGAGAGGAGGAGAGAGAGAGAGAGAGAGAGAGAGAGAGAGGGAGGAGGCCCTGGCCCATTCATTGTGAGGCCCCATCCAGCACAATGCTAATTCCAGCATTTAACTGCATGCTTTTCTGCTTGACGTATCAGAGCTGCGGAGATGAAAGCAGATAAGTAATTGCTCTCCTGGTTCTTATTCTTCACTGACAACCCATAAATTTAATTTTACACACACGTTCATTTACATTTTCGAGTATATGACATGATAATTGCTGGAATATAACACCTCCATTCCGCGGGATACTGTGCCGGTGCCTTGATTGACAAGAGCAGTGAATTGAAAGGAACAGAGGCTGAATTGCTTCTCATCGAAATGATTTTGCCACGACGGGATGAAATTAATGAGCATTTATAGGACAGCGGCACGGTAAACAGACATTGCAGACAATAGGACCCTTCCATAGGATCACAGAACCACCATGATATCCAACAAAGCTGCCGCCCTCCTCATCCAAATGGAAACATTACCAATAATCTATTATGAAGAAAAAAGATGAAAAAAAAAAAGCATTAATGGGATTTCCTGAATCATTTGAAAATTAGCTACAGTTGAAGTGGCCACTGGAGACCTTAATAACAGAATTGATGTTTCTAAAAAAAAAAAGAAATTTTAAAGAAGAAGAAGAAGGTAAAAAAGAGCTGGGTTTCCAAATCCTCTAAATCCTTGCTGAGTAACAATACAAGCACCAGTATTTAGATTTCTACGAGCCAAATACAACTCAATACTCTTAGCAAAATGTCTTCTCTTAGCCTGACAATCAAAGATGGAGGCTCTCCTTTTGCTCCCTGTTTGTTTATTTCCTCAGCCTTCAGAGCAGGCTGGCGCTCACAGACAAGAGAAGGCTGTGGACTTGAACCCTGGACCCATGTGGTTTTGCTCCCAAAGTTGGAGTGGCGAACAAAGACCTTTTAAATTGGCTCCTGATGAGAAAACACTGGCGGAGGCCATTGCCAGAATGAGCTGATCATTAAGGTGCTCTCGTCACACCGCCAACTCAGAAACGAGACGCTCTCTGCACCTTAAAAAGGTCAACTTCTCTGCAGAGTGTTCATGGTAGGTATCTCCACCAGGCACGGTTGGTGCCCTCTTACTTTGTTTGATTTGACTGGGCATTCTGGCATTAAAAAATACACACCGCACTCT
>NC_139674.1:11780643-11783143 GCF_951799395.1 Argentina silus
GATGGATTAAGTGCAGCCACTACGCACCCACTGCTCACAAGGCCCCAATTCATATTGATTCATATCGCTAACATGAGGGTAGGATGGAGTAAGCAAATGTAAATATTCAATATTTACCATCCGCTGGTGTTATTAGAACCAGTGGATCGGTCACAGACACACACTTTCCTCATCCAATATTACCCCGCCCCCCCCCACCTCACCCCACCCCACCACCTCTCTTTCTCTCTCTCTCTCTCTCTCTCCCTCTCTGTTCTTCCTCACAGGTGTTGCACTGTGAGTATAGCAATTTGCAGATCAGTCTCGAGGATGTGTGAAATTCATTCTTTTCAGGATACAGTACCTTCAGACTGGCAGCATGCAATGGATCTCAACAATACAATCCTGCCAGATAGGACTGGAGCAAGAGCTTTTGTTTCATAAACAATTAATATCTCCCCTGCCAAAATGCAAATTTCTTTTGGGGGACACACAAAAGGAAATGTTGATAATTTATTATTCCGGATGAATATGCCGATAATATTAACATTCTCGACACAGCCGATTTGAATTATTTAAATGAAAGAGAGAGCGCATGACGGGACCCTTGCCAACCTTATCTTTTCGCCAACGCGTAATGAGGTACACAGGGGTGTGACTCCAATTGGAGGTGTCGCCATTGTTAGACTCTGTGAAAATATTAGCGACGAGGTTAACGCCAATTTTCCCTTCTTTAATTAAATGCACAGGGTACTAATGAGGTAAACCACTGCTCCTTGATATCACTTACTGGCAGAGTGCAGGGCACACACTTCTCACACTTCAATTTAAACCTAAAAATACAAGACCAAAAAAATAATAAAAAATAACAACTTGAGCAGATGTCGGGGGGGGCCTTACATCATTTGAAGCAGCAAACCAAATAACTGTCTTCTTGACTAAATGAGCAGAATGATTCTGAGGTGTTAAGGGGAAAGACACACAGCAGTCTCTCTTGAACAGGGGAGGACAAGGAGTAGAGGAATACATGAAGGAAGGAAGGAAAGGAAAGGAACAGATGCTGTGTGTTAGACGATGACCTTTTCCAAATCACTGACAACAGGAATAGACAGTGTTACGAATCAATAAGGCAAATTAGCGTTGGAGAGTTCGGGTGACAGCTAGTTAAAATTAGCCGCCTTCACAACGTAGCATCCAGGCTGACATGTCTTTCAAATAAAACCCTCTCGGTGTGGATGTATGCAAGAGTATGGATCTACCGTAGAGAAGCATGAAGATCCCTGATGTTCTGCTGTTAGTCTTACTGCTGTATGTCGTTGTGTTTTAATGACACGAATCCACATGATGAGATGCGTCTGTGTTCTCTAATGAAAACAAATTACTCTTCAGCACACATCAGTTCACTGTATGTCTTCAACTTCTGCTCATCTAATCCCAATCCTTTTAAAATCTCTGGGAATCTACAGTGGATAAAAGGGGCATGGCAAGAGAAGTTTGCAAAAACACGAAGATGGAAAAAAAACCCGAGATCCATCTCTTTTGGGTTTCTTGTGTGTAAACCAGCTTTGGCTTGGGGAGGACAGGTTTGTCCATGAAGGTTTAGAATTCCAATGACAGGACCGGAATTGCATCGGCAAATCAAACACACTTTGTGAAACAAAGGAAATGTTCTCTCGGACAACCATGTATTATGGATGGACTTATGAGATTAGTGCGCAGGGCTGCTTACCTGCAGCTGACGCTGTTTGTCGTTGTTCTTTGGAGATTTCAGGCCACTGCCTGGCTGCTGTAGGAGTAATTGCCTCGCTGCTTGTAGGGCCTGGATGGAGGGAGAGAGGACAGAGAGAGAGGGGGGGAGAGAGAGAGAGAGAGAGAGAGAGAGAGAGAGAGAGCAGGGGGTGTGGGGGAGAGAGAATAGCAACATATTAGATTTCTTTGGGATGACAACCACCCCATTTGAAATGTTTTGAAAGAAAAAGAAAAGAAAAAAGCCATTAACCGACAAAATCCGTCAAACATTATCCCGTATCTTCGCCGACACTCTCTGACATGGTTTACAATAACTCCGGAGATACATTTGAGTAATAATTCACAGAGCCATGATCAAGGATAAATACAGTTTGTCTAAAGCACCCTTGAAGAGAGGGAAGGAGGGAGGGAGTAAAAGCAGAGCGTCGTCAGTAGATTTGACCTGTCTAGTGTGTACTCAACTGAAATATCCACTTCTCCGCAAATTACCAGTTCATTTGCATATTCATAATATCAATGTGAAGTAGAGGCAGGCGATGTGAAGTGTTCCTAGAAGCTGTAATTAAAGTTGACAAAATCAACATCAGATTACCTTTGGAGTGAATTAACTAGGAGACCAGGTTTTACTCTGTGCATTAAGAGTACTTGTGAAGGAGAAAGAAAAGACGGGAAAAAAAGAGAGAAAGCATTTCCCTGCCAAACGGAATCAGTTCAGCTGCTGTTTACACACGAATTACAAAAATCATACTCTGACAAAAAAACGTACAACATT
>NC_139674.1:11790643-11798143 GCF_951799395.1 Argentina silus
TGTGTGTTTGTGTGAGTGTGTATGTGTGTGTGTGCGTGCTCGCAAACGCATACACTTGATTCGCTTGATTTCCTCCTGGAGTGATTATGATCCATCTCCTTTTCACAGTTCCAGACGGCCGACCGGCCCACAGTTGGAGGAATACCACCAATGAAATGTTGCATTAAAAGCCTCTCCAGTTCATTTACAGCAGGCCCAGCGGAGAGAAGCACCATGGGACGGAAACGGGGGCGATGAACTCATACACTCTTAGAAAACCGGTTCTTTGACTGTCCCTGTAAGGAGAAACCCTTTGAGGAATTACCTTTTTGTGGTTCCATGTGCTGTAGAACCCTTTGGTTCCAACGTGGAACAGGTTCTACATAGAACCCCCCCCCCCCAAAAAAATAAAAAAATAAATACAGTTCTTCAAAGGGTTTTTCTACAGAGACCCAACCCGATCGTATTTATTTATTTATTTATCTAATTAATTTTCCAAGAGTGTTGGCTTGTAGCTCTTAAAAGTGTGTGTTTCTGAGTGCCGGATGGACAGAAGAATTAAGTTGTTTTCCACTGTGCTCCGGTGGTGTCTGTCTGTATTGACAGGGCGTTATTAAGAGGCTCACACTCCAAAGCGCATGGCCGGAGGCTACGAGCAATCTGGCTGTGGCGCAGGAGAGCTGGGGAACCTTTCAACGGCATTGACGAACGGAGATGTGTTTGTGCAGGACGTCAATACCAATACACATGACTAAAATGATAAATACACATACACTTCACACACACACACGCACGCCCTCAAGCACGCACGCGCACAGACACACACACAGACAGACACACACACACACACACACACACACACACACACACACACACAGACAGACACACACACACACAGACACACACACTTATACATACACACACACACACACACACACACACACACACACACACACACACACACACACACACACACAGACAGACAGACACACACACACAAACACATACACAGACAGACAGACAGACAGACACACACAATATCGAGTATGATAGGACTGATGTTAGTATGTAAACAAACTCATATTGAGAATGATGTGTTGAGAACAGTGAGACAGAGGCAAGCCAGAAACACAACCCAGAAACCAAATCCATATCAATAACAGGAGCTGCCCATTAAAACGGGGCCGAGGCCCATCTGTATACCTGTATTATTAACCACACAACCTTGTGGTTGTTTCTGTGTGTGTGTGTGTGTGTGTGTTATCTTGACATTAAAAAACCCAGCACACAATCTCCTGCAGAATCTAATCCGCACACTGCAGAAAACACGGTTACCAAAAGCACCTTGATGCACAGGTGATTATCAACTTATCAACCGACGTGGAATACAAAACCTCCCACCGCACGCCGTGCCTGAGTGAGGGCCTGTCGGCCTACAGTATGGAGACACACCGCAACCTTGCCTCTCGGTACCACAGCAGAGTTAGCTTTTAGATCATTTAGATAATCAGCCCCTCTGTGCTTCGTGGAGCCAGTGCCAGAGGCACACGCACGCACACACACACACACACACACACACACACACACACACACACACACACAAAACAGAGGCATACACACACACACACACACACACACACACACACACACACACACACACACAGGCTCTGGCTGTCCTGCCTGCAGGTCAATACAGTGTGTCTGTCTGGCCCTGGATGGTCTCAGGTTGTAAGGTAAAGTGTAACCCCCCCCCATCCCTCCTCCTCCAGGGTCGATTAAATGCCACTCTGACCTTGTTGTAGATAACTTAACCTTAACCACTGCATAGCTAACCCCTGAGAGGCCTCTGGGCTGGATACAGCTCACAGCCTGGGATAGAGAGAGTACGCTTCTGATTGGGTTGATCCTGCTGCTAGATTAATCTTTATTATTATGATTTCAGAATTGTTGTCATTGCACTCTGCACTTTACTCCCTCTCTCTCGTGCTGCTAATAATAATCCTGCTGCTAATAATCCTGCTAATAATCCTGCTAATAATGCATCCTGCTGGGAAGAGCAAGAGAGAAGTGTCATCTGAAACTTTATCACTCAAGGTTGTCTGACAACTAAAAACCATGCCGGACAAAAACAATGTTGGTTAACCTGTGTCCTGTCTTGTTCTGTGTTGGTTAACCTGTGTCCTGTCTTGTTCTGTGTTGGTTTACCTGTGTCCTGTCTTGTTCTGTGTTGGTTAACCTGTGTCCTGTCTTGTGTTATGTTGGTTAACCTGGGACCTCTCTTGTTCTGTGTTGGTTAACCTGGGACCTCTTGTGTTCTGTGTTGGTTAACCTGTGTCCTGTCTTGTGTTATGTTGGTTAACCTGTGTCCTGTCTTGTGTTATGTTGGTTAACCTGTGTCCTGTCTTGTGTTGTGTTGGTAATCTGGGTCCTGTCCTGTGTTATGTTGGTAATCTGGGTCCTGTCCTGTTCCGTGTTGGTTAACCTGGCTCCTGTCTTGTCATTAGCCTCCTGTATGAGCCTCTGGCCACGTCGACTGAAAGTGATGGATCTCTCTATCCAATCGCAACGAACGCCAGGTTCCACCAAAGATCAGCGGAGTTAATAGCCACTACATCTGCCGGTCGAGAGCCCATGCATCTCCGTCAATGCACCATCCTCCTCCTCTCCTCCTCTTCCACCCTCCTCTCCCTCCCTCCCTCCCTCCCTCCCTCTCTCTCTATCTCTCTCCAGTTGTCTTGTGAATATTCCAATTATGCTGTGTGTCTGACCTTTAAGTGAGCTGTGGAAGATACAGTTATCTGCCTCCTTCTCTGACACCCGGCGTCTATCAATCAGTGTTTCCCTGCAGTGGGGAGGTGGATGGTACACTAGCTGGAAGAACAGCTCCGGAGCAGATACCACCGCCGGCACTCTGATTACAGGCAGGAGTTGTGCACGACGAAGGATGGGGGGGGGGGGGGGGGAAGGGGGGGGGAATGAGAGGCACACCAGACCCCATTGATAAAGATGTACACACACACGCACGCACACGCATGCGAGTGTATGCACGTGCGCGCACACGCACACACACACAAACACACACACACACAAGAGCATGCACTCACACACACACACGCAAGAGCACGCGCAAACACAAACACACACACACACACACACACACACACACACACACACACGCAAAAACATGAAATGTGTCATGCTTCAGACATGCTGTTTGCTTCAGACCCCACCCTACCTTGACTACACCCGGCTTCCACAAACAATGCCTTTTCCACAGGCATCCTACAACATGCTTATCAGAACAGCCTAGCGTGAACAAAGTCATACTTCTTTAGTTCCCTTCTTTCCCCCCCCCCTCCTCCTCCTCCTCCTCCTTTCCAAAGGGCTAATCTACATCTTTCATTGAATCAAGAATGGAAATTCAGACGAAATGCTTCTTTTTCAATTTCATGCTGAAGTAGCTCAAGTTAGTGGATGTAATTTCTCCTAACAAGAAAATTTATCACTGTGTCGCTCACTTAGTCTGTCCATGTGAGAAGCATTTTTTTTGCCTCTCGTTTTTTTTTTTCTTATATCTTTGATAAATGTGCCAAAAGCATGATCACTCCCTCCACAGCGCTGCAGACAAGGACACGACAATTACACTGGTTATTAGAAAAACCTCTGACGTGAATCTGTCGCCAAAGACAAACGACGCATCGTTCATAGTCAAGGAGCGACCGGAGAGAGAGTCAGAATGGCGGCGGTCAGATGATTACATGTTGTTACTGACCCGACGTCTAACTCTTCTGAAGTTAAGACGACGCATCTGGGGCGCTCAGTGGCGTAGCACACTAAGGCGCATACCGTATCATCGTAAGGTCCCTGGTTCGATTCCGGCCGTCGGCATATCCTGCATGTCATCCCTCCTCTCTCTCACCCATCCTTCCTGTCAATCTCTACTATCTCTTTCCCAATAAAAAAGCAGAAATGCCCTAAAAATATATATATAAGACAATGCATCGAGAGTACATACTGTACATGGTATGACAAAAGTCAGATCGTAACGGCCTGAAATAACCTTGTCGATGCTCAACTGAATCATTCTGTCCTATTCCAGGTTGGATTCAAACTGACTGACACATACACATATTCATTCGCACCGCAATCGCTTTTTTACGAAAAGTCAAAACGCATTCCGATGAAGTCAAAACACGCCCTGAAGCCGCTTTTTCGTTGGCAGTTTGCGCAAATCACCATTAGCATTTTCACACTGCGTTGGAGGATGAAGTCCAAACAGGTGAACGGGAACACACAAACCGAGAGCAATATCAACTGAAACAATACCACGCATGGTCAAGTCACCCAACTAATGTATATTTATCATGTAAACTTCTGATAAATGCATATGCAGAAACAATCAAATCTTCCAATTCCATTGGAGGCCCCCGTACCAGAAGCCTCAAGCGTGAAACCAATATCAGCTTAGTGTCTACTCAGGCTTGAACTGCTGGCGTTCGACGCCACCACGCGTGTTCTGCATATGCTCATAGAGACGCTGCCTTATCAGTGTGGAACAAGCAGCTTTCCACAGCTATCACTGATCAATTCACACCAGTTAAGTCCCAGCACTGGGGGTAAATAACCAGTGGTTAGGGCTTGATGAGGAATGGCAGGCTGGGAGGTTGTGTGTGTGTGTGTGTGTGTGTGTGTGGGATGGGGGCCTTAAAGAACAAGGGTCTGTAGTTATGGAGTCCCAATGCTATAGGCCCCTACTTCTCTTTCTAAGCAATATCCTGCCACTCGATGGTTGCATCCCAACGGTCTGAAGTGTCCCCCTCCCCTTGACTCCTCTACAGTCCCTACATCTGGGGACTACAGTGGACCATTGACATATTCAACGAGCCTCTCCTCCCGGCAGAACACCAGCAGACAGAGCTTAGAGAAGGATGAATGGTCTAGAACACTCCCACCTTCCAAGAGGAGATCCTGTTGACTATGGAGTCAGAAGCATTAGACTGAGAATGACTCATTCATTTTTAGTTCTACGGTCAGAACACCTGATAGTGTTGGGGGGGTGGGGGGGTGGGTGGGTGGGGGTGGAGGGGGGTTTGAAGAAACAGGAGAACGCACAGCCACCTACCTGACATCTGCTGTCATCGGATACACCGGCTCAGAGACAGAGAGTCAAGACCGAGGTCTAAAAGAAAGAAACTGGAGCTTCCAGCAGGCACCTCCTTAACCAGATTTGAAGTCATTTTAATATTTGTTAGATAGGGGGGGGGGTTGGTGGGGGGGGGGGGGTGAGGAGAGAAACACAACAAGCGGTGGCAGCCGTTTCGGCAGTTGATTTGTTACTATTCATGACTAAAAGTGGAGAGGAACTGTAATACTAGACATGCTTGTTAAATTCACAACGCTCCAAAGCTGCCTTCTAGCAAATCCTGCCTCTTGGTTGTCAGCTTAAGACGTTCAGCACATATGCATATACAGGCTTTCTAAGCTCTGTTAAATGGATAGCAGTGTCGCGCAGGCTATCAAAAAAAAAAAAAAAAAAAAAAACCTGTCTAAGCCACTTGCTTTGGGAAGCGTCGGAGGGGTGGTGGGGGGGGGGTGGTGAGAGCAGGCAGAAATGCATCGCAACTGCTGCATCTTGAGGCAGGTTTTTTTTTTTTTCTTCTCCTCCTCCTCCTCCTCCTGATTCTAAATCACACACACAAACACAGGCATTTACGGCGTTGTATATGCATTCACCCAGCATGACAGACCACTCCACCCTGTAGTATTAATGACTGCTAGTCTGTTAAGAGTCTTCGACAGCAGAGTGGCAACAAACAATGACAAAATGCCTGTTTCGATTGTGAGGCAGCCCACAAATATATACGACAGACAGGAAGAAAGAAAGAAAGAGCCAAAGAAAGAAAGAAAGAGCCAAAGAAACAAAGAGAGAGAAAAGGAAGAAAGCCATCTGCAAATAGATGATTGTTGGGCATTGAGCTGTGGCGTTGGCGGTGGGCCTTTAAGGGAGTATGGATCCAGTGCCATTTGTTTCCCCCCGCCGCAGGAGAGGGGCAGTTAGGAGACATGAAAGGAAATGAGTTGTGAAGTAGCCATTGATCCTGACCTCCACCGCAAGGCCGTTCCTCCACTCCGTGACGATGGGCCGGGCTCTTATTTACACGCACAGAGGTTAACCCTGTCTCTGTCTCTCTCTCTCTCTGATCGCCCAGGACTAACCCACCCACTCACACACCCACACACCCACACACACCCCAGGACAACTCACGAAAGGGTTGAGATGCCGGTACAACTACTGGAAGCTCCAATGCTGTAGTGTGGACGTCGATCCAACGAGCTCCATGTTTCTGTGTTTAAACACTGCAGGAGAAGCAGTAAGAAGGGGATCCATCATCTCTTGGACTCTGGTACTTCATCATCATCGTATGCATTATGAATAGGGGATGTATAGGGTCCTGGTGGTAGCGTTCGTCATCGCTGCTGTAGGGGACTTGACATCAGGTTATGAGCGGGAGAGTGGCTGCCTGTCAAAGCAGTGCTCTGTTATCATGAGAACTCCCTGTCTCTGTGTGGGGGCAGTGGTATTGTGTCATAGTGAACATACTCTCCGGCTGTCACACACACACACACACACACACACACACACACACACACACACACACACACATACGCGTATGCACACACACACATAGATACACACACACACACACATACGCGCATGCACACACACATAGATACACACACACACACACATACGCGCATGCACACACACACACACAGATACACACACAGAAAAACACACACACACACACCGCCGTGTGCGTCCTGCTGTGTTCCACCTGTGATGCCCCTCGACCCGCACACTGCTCTCCCTTCACAACAGCAGCGAGCAGCTCAAGCATAAAATGCTCGTAAGTGTTTGTTTCCAGCAGATTTCACTCTCTCTCTCTCTCTCTCTCTCTCTCTCTCTCTCCTCCGTCTCTCTCTCTCTCCATCCCTCTCTCCTCCTCGTCTCTCTTTCAAAGCTTGCAGCTTGACATTTCGCAGCGTCTCTGGGGACCCAGATGTGAAATGGAGTTACTGCGGGAGCAGCACTGTAAATTCCATGAAGCCACATGTAATGTGTCTTAAACACAGATGGACAGTCCAGGTTTTTCAAGGGAAGGGGGAGAAAAAAAAAAAGAAAATAAAAAAAAAGAAAGGGGTGACTCGAAAAGATAATAGAATAATACTACTGTGTTGTCTGGGGAGGGGAGCAAACAGCGGCTAGCCTCCACTGTCATTCACAGGGTCCTATCTTCTGTGTCATCGCCAGGGCTACCGCCGCCACCCCCCCCCCCCCCCAGCCTATAGGCCAGCCTGTGTGTACAGTACATCAGGGACTGTCTGGAGATAGAGAGAGAGAGAGAGAAAGAGAGAGAGAGAGAGAAACGTGCAGACCCCGACGCTATAAATACAAGTAAAGACACAGGGCCCTCCGAAGCGAGGCACGGACCCTCGCCATCTTTTGACAGTTGAAATCGA
>NC_139674.1:11803143-11813143 GCF_951799395.1 Argentina silus
ACGGCCTCAGCTGCAATGTGTTCCATGCACATACACACTCACACACACACACACACACACACACACAAATACCAAAAAACCAGCAGAAAACACACTAAAAACACAGCATGAACTTCAACACAAAGCCCCTCACAGACTACACCTCAACAGCACAGTGGCAACATCAAACCTGTAAACGTCATTCCACACAATAAACAACTATCAATAAGAAAACACAAATCAAAAACATCTATACATTAAAAAAAAAAAGAAAAAATTATAATAAATTCAACATCATAAAAACAAACAAAAAAAAAAACCTTGTTTTTGTCCTAATTCCACCTACAGCAGTAGTATTTTCTAACAGATCTCCTGGTTTCCCTGCCTAAGTAAAGCTTTGCTATGCTCCCCCTGAGCTCACAGCAGAGAGAGTGTAAGAGACGGCTGGTGGAGAGCGAGAGAGCGAGAGAGAGAGAGGGAGAGAGGGAGAGAGAGGGAGAGAGAGGGAGAGAGGGAGAGAGAGAGAGAGAGAGAAACACAACTTACCTGCTGTTGTTGCAGATGCAGCAGCTCGACTGTGCTTACTTCGCTGCTTGTGTCACCGCTTGATCTTCCATCTCGGCTGCCAGCATCTAATTGGCTGCTTAGGCTGCTCATTCCATTTTGACTCATTGAACTGTTGCTTATTGTCTCTGTGGCCGACTCCTGCATCATCATCACTTAAAACCTACAGGGGTGATTAAGAGGCAGCGGTTAAGGCTCTTGTTACAACCCGCTTTTTATTTTTTTATTTATTTTTTTATTATTTTTCTTCCTCTTTTCTTTCTTTTTTTTTCTTCTTCTTTTCTGTCTTTTTTTTTTTTTTTTTTAACGCTTCCATTATCAACCCCTCGGTCCCTCTTTGCAAATTAAAGCATTTAAGAGAGGGGGTCGGGGGTGGGGGTGGGGGGTTGGAGGGGAGGGGGGTTGGGGGGGTGGTTGCAGGAGGAATTATGCATTCATTGTGTAAATGAAGCAATACAAAGAGATGCACGGACGTCTCTGGGTTCTTTTGTAAAATGTGCTTTAAGTGTTTTAATCACTTGAATGTAGGCGCAAATAGAGCATCTGGAACCAGACACACGTTGGCTGTTTGTGTGAAGAAGGAGAATTTAATATAAAAAAATCAGAAATACTTTTGTTTAGAGGGAAGCATAAAAAAAATAATATATATATATATATATATATATATATATACGCACACATACGCACGTACACACACACGCGCACATATGTTCACTTCCAGAATATTCCTTCATACTTCCAATCCAGTCTGTTCACAGAGAGAGGGAGAGAGAAAGAGAGAAAAAGAGAGAGAGAGAGTCCTAAAATATTTGCCGTCTTGGTTCTGTCAGGATTTTAGTGCGTGTCTCGTCTGAATGAAGTTGCTTAATGACGCAAAGCTAATCATGCAAAATTAAAATTTGGTACAGGGAGGGAGGAGGAGGTGGAGAGAGGGGGGGGGGGTTCTGAATCACATGATCTCAGCCCGTGATGAATGATATAATGGGCTTCTCTCCATTTGCTGTGGCTACATAAAATCTGCCTCCGAGGCTTCCACAGGGGAGGAAAAAAAAGAAGCTCATATTGGCAAGATTTTTTTATTTTTTTTATTTTAATCAAACCAAATATATAAACTCAAATATTCATTTATTTTGGTGACATTTAAAACATTGACTGCTGTTCTCACCAGGAGACAATTAAACACAGACCGTGAGCTGCAATCAAACTATACAGTAGGAGACTGAACATCTTAGCCTCAATTTTAACGTGACCAAATAAAAGTAAGATATTGAATTAATTTCACCGGGCATCTATAAGATATGAAAAGCATGCAGACCCCCCCACCCCGCCACAACCCCCCCCCCCCCCCCGGCCGCACACACACCTAAAAAAAAATCTATCACGAATATCACTAATGATTGTGCTAAAAACAGCATAAATTATGCATATTACCTCCTCTCTCTTCAGTAATAAATGTTTTATCATTTTCCCTGCATAAATGCTCTGTACCTTGGTAGGAGCCATGAGGAGTCCTGCCAGGATCAGTGGATCTCCTCAGGATGAATAACAGAACCACTCTGACTCTGACCCGGCACAGCGCCATTTCAAGGTGTGCTCCGAATCTAGAACGCCGACTTGAGGGCCCTCTCTGTTTGCACAATGTTCATAATTACCATCTTAATTAGCTACTTTCATTCAAATTCAGACGTTTTCGGAGGATTAATATTTTAGCCTCGGCTCAATAAAATATCACATCTATACTGTGAATGATGTCTGCATTCAATAACGATATTGCACATCGTTAGGTATGGTTATTAATATTTCAACAATATTCATGTTTCATATTCACGGTTTTCGGCAGTATCGCCATCCTTCCATTCTGAGATTAAATACTGTATACCAATTTTGTCCGATTTTACGGATCAGCAATTAATACCAGACTTCAATCAGAGCATTCTGTACCATGACTGCTTTTGGACAGAGAGATAACACCGATAATCAAATGCGCACACACACACGCACGCACGCACGCTCGCACGCTCGCACGCTCGCACGCCACACACACACACACACACACACACACACACACACATATGCACACACACAGACCCTACACACAAACAAAAGACATCCCTGATTATACGTGTCTGCATTCTCCCCATCAGTTAAAAAAGGCATTTTTAATGGCTGTCCTTAGCAAGTGTGTTTGACGAGGGGCAGGCAGGCAGGCAGGCGGGGGGGGGAGGTGGGGGGGGGGGCAGATACACAGATACAGCCCATCTTTAAAGGATGTTCCACAGTGAGGATAAACAGGACGAAGGCAGAACAAACAGGCCTAGCAGTTACACTGAGCAGGGTGACAGCTGCTCAGGACACTGTAAATAAGCAGAGAACAGAGACGTGCTTATGAACAAACAGTTCCTGTTAAACACTGACCCGCACATTAGAGGGGGGGGGGGGGGGGGGGAGAGAGAGAGAGAGGGAGAGAGGGTGAAAGAGAGACAGAGAGGGAGTGAAATGAGAGTGAGAGAGGGAGGGAAAGAAAGAAAATGTGAGTGAAATGATAGAGGTAATGAGAGAGGGGGGGGAGAGAGAGAGAGAGAGAGAGAGAGAGAGAGAGGGAGGGAGGAGGAAGAGAGGGTAAGACTGGTACAATGACATCCAGACCGGGTGATGAATCTCTGCAGTACTAATACAAGGCAGCAGCCAGCTAATAAGTATTCAAATTAGGCATAAATTTTACATGCTCAATGTTTAAAATATTCAGAGAAAGACCGTCTGATTGCCTTTACGAGGATTTTATGAACATTCTAATGGAAGCTTATTTTTGGGGGAACAGCGATGAATGTGCAGGAAACTTGAAGATATACGACAGAAAAATAAAGACATTTTTTTTTTAATAACATGCGAATACATTGCGACCCATTACCAAACTAAAATTGCATATTTTAAATTAAACCTATTTGATTTGTGTTTTAATGTACCCATGTGAAAGGTTCAATTTACGATATAATATATTGATGATCATCAGTACATCATCAAAAACAGAACCAGTGTAAAAACAAATTAAAAAACACACCATAAAAAGAGTGTTAAACCTCTCTCACCTATCATATCTGCTTTAAACCAGAAACACAACAGAGTCAAACCATCATTTACATTTTGCAAATGCACAATATCAGCGCAATATTAAGCTTAATCTTACCGGTATAATCTTTCCCTCCCCCCTTTCCAAAAAATACTATGCATGTGTGTATCGGAAAACTAATGATAATGCAGATATATGCAAAGCATATTCGCAGAGATCAGATGGGGCTTTAACCTTAATGACAGCGGTGAGATAAATTAATTAGCCATCTAAAGGCAGCATTCAAATCTGCCAATTAGAATGTCAATTAGAAACACACCCTGGTTGCACTCCTGAGCAGAACAGCAGACCACAGAGCAAGAACCTGACTGTGGCTGTGACAGTAGGGGTGTCACAGCAACACACACGCTGAGGGAGATGGACAGTGACAGTACATATCACCAGAGGCTGTGTGTGTGTGTGTGTGTGTGTGTGTGTGTGTGTGTGTGTGTGTGTGTGTGTGTGTGTGTTAGAGAATGGGAGACAGGGTGTGTGTGTGTGTGTGTGTGTGGTCGTGCATGTGTGTGTGTGTGTGTGTGTGTGTGTGTGTTAGAGAATGGGAGACAGGGTGTGTGTGTGGTCGTGTGTGTGTGTGCATGTGTGTGTGTGTGTGTGTGTGTGTGTGTGTGTGTGTGTTGATCACAGGTCTTCCCTCTGTACCCTAACCCTCAGGGGTACCAGTCTGACCTCCTATCAGACTGTCCTAGAACTCAACTGGGCCGGAAGGGTCCAGCCCGAGCACCAATATTTACTGGCCTGGTGTGAGCCGTGCTACAGAGGAGTTTAACACCGCATGAGTGAGTGGGTAAGGCTTCGGGATACTTGCCTGCTTGGCTGTGTGTGTGTGTGTGTGTGTGTGTGTGTGTGTGTGTGTGAGCGTGTGCGTGTGCGTGTTCAACCTCCCTTAAATTGATAGTGTCCTGCATTTGAACACACCTGCTATTTGAGGCCATTTCCTCAAGACATAATCTGAAAGACTATTGCCAGACCCCCTTATTATCTGAATTGGAGCGCAGACTTTCCCTGTTATTGCCAGGAGTAATTCAGTGTGTAATTCTATAGGTGTAGCTCTGACAGGGAAAACACCAGTCATGCAAAAGTGTTTAAGGGGAAAGACGCTGAGAGACACAGGTGAGATTACGTTGTGTTGTCTCTCTGTCGTCGAGGATCACAAACGACTTTCACACTTCTATCAGGGGTTGGAGAAAAAAAGAAAAAAGAACAAAAAAATAAAAAAAAGAGAAGAGGAAGAATCATTGCAGATACAGTGAGAGACACATTATTTGCGAATCTTTAAAGTAACTTCTCTTTTTGTGTCTCATTTCTCCGGTAACGATACCATGCTTGCTATTCCTCTCCGGCTGAGCAAATGTTTGCTCTTGAATCTTACGCTGTGCAAATCTGTCTTTTCCATCAGGTGAGGAATCCTAGACAGGATCCTGACAACGCATTCAGGGCTGAGATTGAGAATTCAGAGATGTGAGACGGAGGAGGGTGTGGGAGGAATAGAGCCCCTGCACGCACGCACGCACACACACACACACACACACACACACACACACACACACACACACACACACACACGCAAACACGCACACACACACACACACACACACACACACACACGCAAACACACACACACACACACACGCACACACACACACGCACGCACACACACACACACATGCACACACACACACAAGAACGCACGCTCCCACGTGCGCGCACACACACACACACACACACACACAAACAAACTCACACAAACACACACATACACACACACATGTGAGGAAGTTAGGGAGTACCTCTCCATCTTTGTTGGAAGGCTCTAAAGGCCCTTAATGTTACCTCATTAACAACCATGTCTTCCACTTCATCATGTGCAGTAAACACACACTAAGAGGCTCGCCACCTATCGACAGGAGAGGGAACATACAGTAGCCCTTCTCAAAGTGTGATACTGTGAACTGTGTGGCATTAACACACACACACACACACACACACACACAGACACACACGTCTCTGCCCTACAACTGACAGGCGATGTGACATGATGTCATAGAGCGTCTATGGACTCATAGGATGGGAAGTCATTCCGAGACGTGTTTATCTGGAGTCCGGAACATTGATCCCTTTCCACACGCATGACACGTGAAACAGAGAGAGAGTCTGATGACGACTGTTTCAGAAAACCAAAACGCGACCACTAAGTCCGTGATCCAAGAAGCCTATTCATTATCAGTTCACAGTTCACGTCGTATGGAATTCTTACAAAGCTGGAAAAATAATAAAAAATTACATTTCACAGTCGGCCGAGCTTCTTCAGCCTCAGATCAAGTTAAGATATGGATACCATTTAAAATAATCAGAAATTCTGTGCTTGAGTGAAATTAATTCATCATTGCCATAAGTTACAATGCATACAAAATAAAGAAGTGCTGGGAAGGGGTATGTGCTCAAATATTTAATACTCAAGATTGCTTAATAAATCAAAATGCCAGATACCGACTACTTAAAACAGGGATGCTTTAGTACCGCGGTTGAACAAATGAAAGTCAAAATAATAATCTAGAAAAGTTTTATTTAATATTAATGTTACGACTTTGCCATTGCTTACATGAACCCTTGACTATGATCAGCTACTGTTTGCAGTGGGGATGTAATTCACGAGCGAGGCTCTCTCCCTGCAGCCCACGGAAGTCACTGTGGTTTATGACTACAAGAGCCCTCAGCAGCGAGGGCTGGAGTTAGGGGAGAAAACCGCCGCTTCTGAAGCTGAGCTCAACACAACCCTCTCCTAAAGATGAAGTACACGGGTAAGCCAAAAGCAGACCCGCGCTTCAGAATTAAAAGCTTCCTTTTTGGCACTGAAGGGCCACCATAAAGAGCATTAATGACCGTTTCTTAAAACCTGTGTATAATGGTAATGGCTTCTCCTCAGATACAGGAATTTCAAAGTGACTCACAATGAAACAAGATTGCTTTGGGGGGGGGGGAGGAGAGAAATCATATTTACAAAATCAGGAGTTGGAAAAATGAAAAAAGGAATGAATATGAATGAATAATAGACTTCGCTTTTTAGGATTAACATTATGCAGAGAAGCAGAATCGAATGTCGTTATCTGCAGTACAATGAGCTCACATTCAGAAAAGCTCAGTCATATTTCAATTCATCATTTTAGCTGACAATAAATAGCCGTTCCGTGATACGAGTTATTCTGTGGGGAACATTCAGAACTTAATTCTCTTCTATTTACAAGAAGAAGATGAGACAGAATGAGATAAAGCGAAAGAACGCAAGAGTGTGTGTAGGTGCCTGGGAACATGTGTGTGTGTGTGTGTTGGGAAGCCAACCCAATATCTACTGTATTAAATGTATTAACAGTACATTTAAATCATTGTTATTACTCAGTGTTAGTACAGACTCTTCCCTTAACTAAACAATGGCAAAACACCTATTCCATGATTATTCCAAATTCACTTATATATCAAAATACTGCAAATAAATCCACAAACAAAATCAAATGGTTCGAGTGAGGAAGAAAAAAAGAAGATCAACAACTTCATTAATTTAAAAAAAAAAAATGTCACAGTCTTTTGTTTTTCGTGAGCTACAGTAAATGCAGGATTGTCTGCACTGGGTGGTATAGTGTTACACTGGGTGGTATAGTGCATGTTATAGCGCATGTTCTACTCTTAGGCTCATCCCATATCATTTAAATATTACCCATCAAGCACCTCTTTCTACCAGGAGGAGGCGGCCTCACCGTGGCTGAGCTGACAGTGACGAAAGCTCATCAAGAGGCCCTCGTTTGCATTTTGGGCAATTCCGTTAATTAACTCAGCCCACCTAATCAGGAGTAATTGACCTATAAAAAGAGGAGGCCCCTTTGTCTGAGCCAATCATCTTCACAGGGAGACAGCACTGTGTTGGTGAAGCAGGAAGCTCCTCTCCTTCCAACCTGAATTCATCCGTCTCCTGGACTATTTACCCAACTTCTCCGACGCATGATATCCATTTTCACATTTTCATTGTTCTGATGCAATTACCCCGGGGATTGTGACACGGTGCTGCTTTTATGACAAGGGCTTCAGATAAAAAAAGGACTGGAGGGGAGACAGGATGGACGTCCAGACGCTGACGCCCGCTAACAGCGAGATGTGCTTACTGTACTTACAGGTTCCTTTTGAAGGGGAAGGTGAGGAGGGGAGAACAGGGGTGTTAATGACAGGAGAGGACGCCTGCCCTGCCCTGCCCTGCCTGCGCCTCGGCAACCAGGGAGCAGGCGGGCTCCGCGGACAGGGGATCCAGCCGGAATGATACAGAGACATAGCTCATTGTGACGTTTCCAGTTATTTCTAGCTGATTAGGGTCATTATGTCCCCTGGCTCTGATTTATGTTGTCATTCCCCGTCGCCAGTCCTGCATCGATAGATCTTAATGAATTGGTAAATAAGGGCGAAGATTACACTTGACAACACCGCAACATTTCTCATTCATACCCAGACAAGATTTATGTAACCAATTAGGCCCATAACAGGGGAGATTGGTCAGGAGAAAAATAATCTTTCCCCGGGAAAATTACCCAAGTCTAACCCTCGACAAAATAGATAATGGGCCGTCTTTAACACCGGCTTAGTCACACACCAACCCCACCAGCTGAGGGCTTTAAAAACTGCTTTTAAAATAAAAAGAGAGCTCTCCTGCCCCTCGCAGGATTTAGAAATTGATTTAAAAATGCAGCGACTGCTACTACGCTCACAGTGCAGTTGCCTATACAGCTCTTTACCCATTTAAACACACTCGACTAATCACTCTACATCTGCATAATGTCTTAAACCAGAGAAGATGGAATCAATAGATAAAAAATTAAGCTCTCGCCAAAAAAGCCACACTTTGATGTGCAAATGTTAATTCAAGAAGGTACTACACCCCCCCCCTCCACACACACACACACACACACCCACACCCACACCCACACACACACACACACACACACACACACACACACACACCTCCTCCCAGCCTCCCCAAATAGAACAACTGCAACAAAAAAAGAAAAGAAAATACAAATCAATCGTTTCTCCAGAGACTTCACTTAAATGTTTGATACGTCGATTGAGGAATCATTTGCATTTTTTAATAGTCTCGTATTTCAATTATTTAATTTTCAGTCCTACAGTTCTAGGAAAATCAGTTGGCTCTCCTTCTCTTTTGTCATTTAAAAAAATCAGATCAAAGTGCTGATCATCAATAGCCAACGACAGCCCAAGAAGACCCAAAGGGCGGGAATGAGCAGAGGTGGGGAATTAAAGCAAGAGTGATACTGCTGCCCTGCCTTGCTCAACGTTCCCCCTTCAAACCACATGCAAATGAGGCCGCGCTGCTTAACTGCATCATTTATGTGGATAATAGCAGCATCATCATTACGGGACTCAAATTAAATTACATCACAATTAACATAACAAAGTGATTGGTTAAACTTTCAAAACAAATACCCGGCTTGGCTAATGAATGAGTGTTAATTGGCCGGTGTGCATTCTAAATAAAACATGTAGGCAAACATGTGTTTTAGTTAAACAATTTTAAAATTCATTGTTTTTTTTGAGAGAGAGAGAGAGAGAGAGAGAGAGATACACAGAGATACGCAGAGAGAGAGAAAGAAAGAAAGAAAAATGAAATAAAAAAAAGAGGAGAGCTCTAAACAGAATATCGCCAGGGGAATTTGTAAGCTGAAATATAAAATGTGTAGCATTTAATTTTATTGCACTAAAGAACCTATTATATCCGAGACTCTGGAGAACAATGTAAATTATCTGCCTTCAAAATGGAGCTGGGCCAATTCTCCCTGTGAACTAATCACATAGCTCATTATGCATAGGGGTATTAAATTATGAAGAGGAGCCGCTCTCGCATTCCACCACAAAGCCCCCTATGAAATGTTAATAATATGCCCACAATAGCCCAATACCATGCCTTCCTTCGCCATCATGAATATTAAAGTAAACAAATTATCCCCCCCGCCTTTGATAAAGATAATTAGTCATTTCACCGCCTTATAATTCTACTGACCTACCCACTTCAAACTTAGATCTGCTCTATAAATTATGGGATCTTTTGGCAAAAAAAAAAACCCAATCTTAACACAACTCCTTCAAATAAACGAATCACGACCTCGTAAAACACATATCTACAACTCATTAATATTTTACCGTTATTAGCTTATAAAGAACCAGAGTGGGGCTGGACCTACTTTTCCTGTCTAATCACCACCAGACAGTCACATACAACCTGAAGACATAAGTGACGCCTCTTGATTTGTAAAGACCAGTGATTAACCCATTAGC
>NC_139674.1:11815643-11830643 GCF_951799395.1 Argentina silus
TGTGAGAGTCAATCGAAGGTTCTTTAGAAGCCTCTGAGCATTAGCGTGCATCAAAACACAAAAAAACAAAAGGAGGGATAGAAACCCCCCCCCCCAAAAAAAAAGAATGCCACTGGTAGAAAACAGCATCAGAGAGAAACCAACAAGGGGGAAAGAAAGAAGGGAGAAAGAAAGAAAGAAAGAAAGCAAGCAAGAAAGAAAGAAAGGAGAAAAAAAAGAAAGAAAAAGAAACTAGGTGACGCTAACTGTCAAAGACATCATCAAAGAAGTATTTACAGCAGTATTTACACTAGCGCGAGCGCTCCTCTGCCCGGTCACGTCCGAGATCGTCGGCATTTCACACTGGTAATTAGAAGTCAGGCAGCCCCTTCGGATTTGTTTTGACACCCGAGGACCAATCGTACACAAAAAATCAGCGGTTGATCGGCAGGGGGAGGGAGGGGGTGGGGGTGGGGGTGGGGGGGGGGGTGGTGGTGGTAGGGAGTTGGCAGGGAGGGGGCGGCTGTGAGGGGTGAGGGGGTGTTTTCAATCGTAGCGGCGTGAGAGAGGGTGGGGAGGGTGGGGTGTAGGGGGGGTGGGGGAGGGGGGGGGGCAAAGGTTGAGGCACCAGCGGTGTAAATCTCCCAAAACAGCGCAGAGTCGCTGCTTTCTCACTTTTCTCACAGAAAAAAAAACAAAAACACACACAGTCAAAAGAACGAAGTGGAGTGTGTGTCCGTCCGCCTGTCAGCCCCCTTCTGCCCGGCTTCTCACATCCCTGATAAATATGCTTCCCTTATTAGGGCAGGCGTGCAACAATGTGCTCTAAGCCTGGTGGAACTCAAAAAAGAGCTCTCTCTTTACAGAGGGAAGAAGTATTAGAAAAGAGGAGGAGAGGAGAGGAGGAGAGGAGAGGAGGAGAGGAGAGGAGAGGAGGAGAGGAGGAGAGGAGAGGAGGAGAGAAAAAGCACAGGAGACAGACAGACAGACAGACAGACACAGCTTTTCACAGCTTTTCCCTCTCGGAGGAAGAACGCGAGGAAACCACTTCACAAAAGACACATTTGTCCTTACAGATGTTCATCAAGCCTCAGCCTTTTGAACAGCGGATCCAGTCGTTTACCATGAGTAATTAGAACCGCGGAGTCCCCTCTGCCGGCAGCCCGGCTCTGCCTCACTAGGATGTATTGACATATTTGCCATACTGTAAACAACACACTAGCTAGCAACGAGACAGAACATTTTGAGCTAATGGTGTTTGTCAATCCTTTTGTCGATTTTTCTCTCTCTCTCTCTCTCTCTCTCTCTCTCTCTCTCTCTCTCTCTCTCTCTCTCTCCCTCTTGCATGCCACAGATGTTTTTCTTAGCCGCTCCAGCAGACAGGAATCTACTCGCAGAGAAGAAAGCGCGGGTCTCCCCCAGGAGAAGGGAGTACAAAGCGCGGTCTGCAGACAGCAGATGCAGCGGCAAGTCCATCTGCTACCAGCTCACAACGCCACATGGACTTGGGGAGATGAGGTTTAATACTGGGGCCGGGGCTGCTGCTTGGTCTGCCTGTGTTTGTGTAGACACCACTGAAACCCGAGGAGGGAGACTGATATGTGGGGAAGGGTGGGTGGGTGGGTGGGTGGGTAGGAAAATCACACAAGCTAGCTCCCCCCTTAAAACGCCTGTGTCGGATTGAGAGAGAGGGAGTATGTGTGTGTGTGTGTGTGTGTGTGTGTGTGTGTGTGTGTGTGTGTGTGCTGTAAATATACAGTAGTTTGTGGAATCTTGTGTGTCCACACACAGCACACACATTTGCCAGTTTGAACTGTGCCCACTCACGCACATTTGCACACACGTACACGCACACACATACACATACACACACATGCAGACGCACACGCACGCGGACACACGAACAGCATGGAGAGCAAGAACTTCCAATGTTCCGAGCAAGGCACCCTAGGCAGGCATGACAGATTTATTTAGTAAAAGATCTAGCCTCTAACTCGGGGTAAGACCACTTGAACTTCCAGCTCCGAGCGGCGGTGCGCTGGCATGATTTAACAGGCTCGGAGAGCATATTATCTACCAGCTCCACTGGAGCATATTTTAGCTGTATGATATCATTATTAAAGCTGCAAAGGAGGCCAAAAGATTTAGCATTTTCATTAGCCTCGACCGACTGAGGCGTTGGGTAAACACACAACAAGGGGAGAGAGAGGAAAAAAAAGGAAGGAAAAGGGGGATGACTTTTAAACAACTCTCTAATTGCTTCGAGCACAGGCGTCGGGCGGGCAATTTCCGCCATTTTCACTTTGGACACGTCGAGCTGTTGGCGATGACGCTCCTTCACCGGCCTGTAAAGCGCCTCTAGTGCCGCGCCGAGCTGAGGCAAACACACTCCTCCGGCCCTTCAGAAAGCCACTCTCCCCCGTCCACAATGTCAGGCAACAAGACGCCAGAGCATCTCTATAATAACACTTCTGTTTTTGCCGTTATTTTCCATGGCTTTTTTTTTTTTCTTTTTTTTTTTCTCTGTCTCCCCAGGTCTTTTTTCCGCTGCCAAGGTCAACAAGGACAAACAGACCCACCAGCGACGTGTCTCTCCTCTGTGGCAGAAGAAGAAGGAGAAGAAGGAGAGAGAGAGAGACGTGGTATCGCAGGGTGGGGGGATGGTTACGAACGTACCATGGCAAGTCGGGTGGCGGTGATTGTGATGGTGTAGGTTTCTGTCTCCGAGCGATGGCATCATTTCCATAGCAACCCTCTAACTATTAATTTTCAATTAAAGCAGACACAAAGCGCATCGCCCGGGGCCGTCTGACGTCGGTGTCAGGAGCCCATCTCTATGTTCCACACGTCTCCACACACACTGGAGAATGACACCATTGACACCTCTACAACTACGACAACCACTGCCACCACCACCACCACCACCACCACCACCACCGCAGCCGACACCAGCAGTGCCCACTGGGCGAGAGTCTCGTCACTCTGCAGCCTGGGCTCCAGGGCGAAGACGCTGCTAAGGTCAAACCACTGCCTCCGCAAACCTCACTAATCGACGGGGTGATTTATTGTAGCCAAAACACTTTGACGCTGAAACAAATGGGAATTAAGAGATGTGGAAAAACACACTGATGTTGAATTGCCACTTACTTTAGGTTTGATTATTTAATGTCACTTATTTTTTATCAAAAGGCCAACAATGGAGTGAACCTAGAAGAGAGAGGGAGAGAGAGAGAGAGAGAGAGGGGGAGAGAGAGAGAGAGAGAGAGAGAGAGAGTGTGTGTGGCCCAGTAGCTTGTGTGTGCAGTGAGTGAAAGAGCTGTATTTGTTTCAGCCCTTTGCCCAAGTGCCATGAGCGTCAAAGATGTTCACTTTGCATGGAGAGGTTATACACTTGAATACACTCCCCCCCTCCCCCCCTCCCCCCACCCGCCCCCTCCCCTCCTCCCTCCAGACCTGTGCTACAATATGCAGTAAGCTGCTGAAGACATCTCCCAATGCACTCAACACAAAACCCACTGTGGTTGCATTATGACTTCATAAAGACACAGCCCCTACAAATAAGGTCTCCGACTGTACCACGTGGGATATTTCAATCGAATGAACGGCCATATCAAAATAGCAACAACGCAGGCCCGTCCATATCTCGCTAATGAACGTTCCACAAGCACGGTTCAGCCACACGGAACACGCAACATACAAACAGGACATAATGATGGGGTAGGCCTCTCTCTAGCCTCCGAGTGTTTTCCACGAGTGTGAACATGGCCGAAATGGAACCATTGCGGCTCAGTGATTATAGAAGTGGGAGGCCGAACGTTCTAATATACTGTACTTAAGCACCGGGGTATCCATGGCAACTTCCCTGTTGCCTTGCTTAGAGGGTTCCTAATGAAATCCCTATTAAGTAGCCTATAATGATAGTGTCCAAATATATTTACATAGATATTTTACTGGATGAAAGGCGAGAGTGGGGAGAAGGAGAGGCAGAGAGCGCCTGCCACCAGAGTCACAACAGCAACAATAACAGGCTTTTTTATCAGTCGTTCTTCTCCAAGAGCAGAAGCCCCAACCGAGTCACTGAATAAGAGTCAAAAATAAGCCTGTTCACAATGAATACATTTAAAAAAACAAGACCAGTGTATCAATCAAAAAGCAAGCTGTTTCCAGTGGTTATCGATTACCAGTTAACCATTAACTGCCAAAAGAATAGCTTACCGGTTGTCCCTTGTCTAAACCTGCATATTGACGAAAAGGTTGCAACATAACTGGTTATCTTGTATATTTCATCCATAAAACCAATAAAAGAATACGTTTAATCCCAAATAAACATGCTAAAAGTTAACCATTAATGAGTTAGAGAATACTTAACACTATCGGTGGCCATTAGGTAGTTGATTCCAACCACCCCTGTAGGGCTGCTGGCCTTTCTCTTTCTCTGGGGCTCTCCACACAGGAGTCTCACTCACATGTGACTTCCATTTGCGACTTTGGCCCGGCGCCCAACAGGACATCCCTGAGAGAGTGTTTGCTCGACTCAATATCAACAGGCCGAATAAGCAGCTCGCGGGGGGAACTGCCCAGCCTTGAGTTCCTATTGAAAATAAACCAGCCGGCCACACATTCATAAGGACAGAAATGTCAACATGCGCCACGAGGAACCACGTATAGGCCCAGCGCTAGCCCTCAGCAGCAGGCGTTCCATCGCTGCCTCTCTGGCTGCCTCTCTGGCTGCCTCTCTGGCTGCCTCTCTGGCTGCCTCTCTGGCTGCCTCTCTGGCTGCCTCTATCCCCTTAATGATACCTGCTACCCCTCTGCCGGCAGCTGCAGGGGGAATTGAAGTATACATTACAGGCAGAAAAATAAAAGAGATCGAAATGACAGAAGTCAGCCAGTTCAAGCTGACCAGGCACTTCAAACAGAAAAGCATTGGGTAGAATGCGACAGACTCTCCAGGTTAAATTGGCTCTTCTGCGCCTTCCCCTTAAAAAATGTAGGTTTTCTTCAAAAGCAGCGTATTTGAATTAGACGAGTTTGATGAAATCAAAGGACTTGTGTGCGCCGTGTGGGTAAATTTAAACAAGCAAGTACACCTCACAGCAGTTTATCTATTATATCGCAGATTGGAGGCAGATGAAAGACTACTGTATGCCAGACAACTTCCCTTTATATCACAGTGGTAGATATTATCATATTGTAAAGGCTGCAGTTTAAATTAGATTCCTAGTCAGTGGATATACAGGAGGATACTGATTTTTTTTTAATGTTCCTGGCCAGTAAGGTGTCATCGGATGAAAGAGAATGGTTTAAAAACCGGGGGTAAAGTAGCCGCTATGCACATTATTTCCTGTTAGGGGATAAATATGAAACCCATTTCTGACATTGATCTGCTGTGTGTGAGCCTCCCATAGCTCCACTCTGCCAGATGGAGTAGTCTTCCCATAACCACAGCTACACAGTTAAACGGAGGTATAAGACAAGCTCCAGTGGAAGTCAAAAGACCGGAGCACCTGTATAAATGTACCACAAAAAAGGTAACGGTAACAATCTAAATTAAGTTGCCCCTATCCCTGTGTAGTAACAACGCTGTATTAACAAGCTGTTACACTCCTTGCCATCCAGTTGCGGTTCACATAGATTATGTGAAACCTCAGGTGTTATCTGCAGAAGCTAGCGGGACACGGATAGATGGATCTGTCCCTTGGCATCGGAAACTCCTCCTGAACACTGGGATTACCTAACCGTCCGAGCCTTACCAGTGACACAGAGGCTGTCCATTCATTCATACCATTCAAACAGACACCAATTACACCAACAAAAAAAAACAACTCAAATTAATTCAGGGGAAAAATGGCATCCCACCAAAAGAATAATAAACATTAAGTGGAATTTTTCAAACTAAACCATTCTCCACACCATTGCTAATTCCAACCTAATTTTTACTAGCCACTAATTCGGCGGGAGAGGGCGGGGTAATAGGAACTACATCTGGATGTAATTGGCTGGGTGGAACGATGCCCGGTGGAGGCTACCCAAATAAAAAAAAAAGGGGAACTATTCAGGGGAGTTGGAGTTCCGGAGCTCTGAAACGGCACTTTTCACCAGAGATGTTTTCATCGTGCTGTCATCAGACGGGGCTTAGAGAAGACGTAGGTGTTGCAGGCGGAGTGAGGAGATGCTTACAGGAGATATAGGACTGGACTGAAACACGGGGGAGAGAGAGAGAGAGAGAGAGAGAGAGAGAGAGAGGGGGGGGGGGGGGCTATGGCTCCTCCAGCTGGCCATGAGGGGGAGGCGAGGGGGAGTGAGAGGGCAAGGAGGGGTTAGGCCAGGGGAACCAAAGCTGCTCTTCTGGCCAGGTCTCCTTTGCAAAAGAGGTCTCTTGACTTCAATAGGACTAGAAATAAATGGATAAATAAAGGTTATTAAAAAATGTAAGCGGGGGGGGGGTCACAGTGGGCCCTACGGGCTGGTAGGATGCCAGCTCTGGAGGCTGGTGAGTTTATGGGTTTATAAACTACTCGTCACTAAGGTGGCAAACACTTGAGCCTCTGGTCCAGGTTGCTCTACCTGATGCTGCTGTGTTCACCTTCAGTGTATTTACTCAGCAGACAGTACAGGTATCTACAGTACTTTAGCAGGACACACATCTGAACCTACTCTTAACACAAGGCTTAGTGATAACGATGACAACAAAAACAGAAAAGTTACATTTTTCTTCATTTAAATTTACACAGAAATTCTCCATATGAGGTGAGGTCCTATGAAACGCTGTGTTCCACAGGGAGGACTCGAGAGGGAGGAGAGAGATGTCTCATGATTAACTACGAGTGGGGCCAAACACACCAATCAAGCTTCTCTTCTCTGTCAGACAAAAGGGGAGGGATACTTAAAGTTTGGTTTCCAACAATCTGCAGTAAGAAGTCGCTCCAAGAGAGAGGACATTTACATTCGATACAGAAACTCGCCACAGTCCCAGTCTGCCCCCCCCCCATGCCACAACCACCCCTGCCACCCCCTCCTGCCTCTTCTCGAACAGAAAATGTGTTTTCCAAATGAAAATAAACTGAGGCCGACCGGTTTGAGGCAGTTAAACTCAGGAATATGAGATCAAATAAAGGCTCCTGCGGAGGCTGAAAGGAGAAATGAAATCACTTCTGAGGGGGAGATGTACCGGGTAATAAAATTACTCCTTTATATCTTCCTAAATGGCACATGTTCCTCAGGAGTGGTTAAGGCTTCACTTGGTCAAAGACAGTATGCAACTGCCAATTTTTACTCCAGGAGAAGATTTCCCTGATATACTTCTCAAGGATTTTGGTGCTCTGCAATTTGCTCTGAACGAAAAACTCTTTCAGCAACAAGTTTGCATGAACTTTGGAATTTTAGTCACTTTGATGGCATTCTGGAACATGCTGTTAATGTTCCATCAAATTGGAATTACTAGGAACTGCAATAAGATTCGCATTGCTTTTCAATGATCTTTCAAACTACCTGTTCCGATGTACCCTTGCATTATGGGACTAAATCTTGCTGTATTGTAGATTGGCAACCGTCCATGGCATGTGCCACAAACAGATACTGATTCACCTTGTACGGTTTGAAAGTGGATGAGGTACATCACTTTGAAAAGAGTTAGCTACCTCAATTATTCCACTGCCATTCCATGTGGCATTGGGCAAATTGAATGGAAACAGGATGGACGTAGCATAACTACTACTAAAAAAAACATGTAATTGATTTGTGTTCCTAAAAGGTAGTCACAATAACATTCAGAAATTTGTTTTGCCATACCACATCGCAATATCAGAGGGAAATTTGCAATTGGAGGAATACATTATAATTCATTATACAGCCGCTATTAAAGCTTCAATAAAAAGCCTTTAGTGAGAGGAATGAACCACTTAACAGTCTTACTCACTACCTTTAAAAGCTGTCCATGTTCTGTGCTCTGAGTGGCAAAAAAGCAATCTGTGATGACATTGAAAATAGGACTAGATGTACAATTTATCAAAACAGACGAGTCTGGTGTGGTTGAGAGTGGCTTGACAGTTGTAATTGTTTATTCAAAATCACAAGGAAAAAGGTCCTAATCCAGTAAAATGGGGGAAAAGGAAATGATCCCATTTAAAAAGCCATACAAAATATATCTTGATGTTCTAAAGTAGCTACTACTCAAAAAACTTCAAGAAAAGAATAAGTATAAGTATAAAACGTCTTGGAGACCTGACTTTCAGAGAAGACCAGCGCAATCTGTTCTTCTCACATTGTGGCCACATTTAAATAATTTTTAAATTACTTTTCCCTCTTGTATGACTGTGGATGTATTTGTTTTAATGAGGTTGGCGAAGGTTAACAAAAGGAAAGTATACATTAAATTAAACCAATTACCTGAAGTCATACATAAGTACCCTTGGCAAAATGTGTGACTTTCTTCTGTTTTTCTTAGCAGTTTGTTTTTGCACTCTTGGCATGTAATTAAATGGTTTACCAGTTGACGATGTTTTGCTGTGACAGAATTAATCTCTTGAACACGATTGTAACACCACCCCAGAAATAGTGTGTCGAACGTGCATCGCGTAGCTCAAGTTAGCTACTGACTGAAATTGTCAAGCAGCTCATATTGTAGGCCCATTTTAATTTTCATTTACATACATTGGCACCCAATTATATTTAGAGGGCGTACAGTACTTTAGAAAAACTTGGGAGAGACATCATTAACTTTTCTATCCCCTTTCCCTTTGCCCTGTCGGAGCCTGTTGCAATCTATTCAAGAAGACGGATGGCAAAGGGGATCTTTCTGACAGCTTAAAAGTACCCATCAGCTGCTACGGAGACATTTCACAGCACATACACCCCTGCACCTCCCCAAACAAACAGACTCGACTTCAAATACATAGCAGGACTATTAGGTAATCCCTCGCCTTTTGTTCAGACCCACTGAGCCTCGGTGACTAACCTCCATCTTCCTCTGCTCTGTTCCAAACTCCTGCCTTCAAACTACTGACAACAGAACACTTCATACTGCCAGAAAACATAGCAGTGTGCCGTGATGAATGATAGGAATTATCTGGGAAAATGTACACATGGTTATCTTCTTCTGGTATTGAAGCAAGCATTTGTTGTGTCATGATGACAGACCAGGTCTGGTATAAAAGCTGAGACACAAGGGTTTCTTTGTTTGGGGACAGGACAAATCTGGGGTTTCCTTTTGGATATTCAATATCCTGCAAGGTACCTAACAGAGTTACAGTAGTCTAGTGTCTGGGAGTTGAAGTTGGAGGGGAGGGAGCACAGAGGTTTGCTAAGTGAGCCTGAGTATTGTTGCATGCTTCTTAGTCAATTGCTGAGTGGTTTGCGTGAGTCGTTTCCAACAAAGCCTGGCAAATCAATCAATCTGTGAAGAGAAACACTGCAGAGGCCAGATGTGGCACAAAAAAAAAAAAGCCACAGAAAGACCTACTTGTAGGAGAAGACCTCAAAGAGCCAAATAGAATGAAGTCGTACAATAACAAAATTACACATTAATCAAGATGCTAAAATGTTGTCTACCCCTCCTTCGCTCTCTCTTTTTTCTTTTACAAGTCTACGGTAGTTCCGTTTCTAGACACACACAAGCGTACAATTATAAATGCAAGGCTTGCTATAGGGAGCTGAACTTTTCACACCTTTCAAAGCCACAAAATTGGATGGTTTTGGGGTTTCTGCAGCTGCTGCTCCGTACTAATGCAAGGCGGTGTCATATGAAAAATATTCCTCTCCCCAAACCACAGAGCTGGTCATTAATGAAACGCAGGCCGCGCAGTGAGGTCATACAAAGTCTAGATTTCAGCAGCCACACTTAAAAACCGCTCAGAAAGAAGAGAGAAACATGAACACAAATCAGATTCCAGCAGTTCCAATCCAAGGACAGGGAAAAATAAATAAATAGAAGAGAGAGAGAGAGTGAGAGGGAAAGAGAGAGAGCACCGACTGGCCCCCCTCTCACACATTTTCCTAGCACTTTGCAAACAACCGTCAACTGTAGCTCAGAAACAGCTCACAATGAGAGCAGACTAAACAACCAGATCCCAGCCAAGGAAAATGCTAAGCAACTCTGCACACAGGATGTCCCGGCCTAATTGCCAACTATCAAATCTCACAAAGGAATCTGTCCATTTGGCAAAAGCCGCATTGCAAACCTGGTGAAATTTAGGTTTAAAAACTGTCAACTTGTTATTTTTTCTTTTTGCTTCACACAAATAGTTGCAATGGATTTCTCGGTGTGATTTCCTTTTGGGTGGGTTTAGAGAGCTTACAGGAAACTATGCAGACTGGTGTGTGTGTGTTAAACAAAGCATTATTAGATGAGGAGTGTTTGGGGTCTTGTAAATTAATGATTAAAATCCCTCACATTTAGATAAACACTTTATATGAGTCCCTGAAGACATTGGGAGATAGAGGGAGAGAGGAAGAGAGAGATAGATGGGGGGGGAGAGAGAGAGAGAGAGAGAGAGAGAGAGAGAGAGAGAGACACTGGTGTGCACTGGGTAGAAGCAGAGTAACTGGGATTGGGGGACTGGTGAGGAGTGGGAGTCACTGGGAGTGACTGGGATCTAAACAGCAGGCTAATGGTACTGTCCCTCCCTCCATGTGGTGATGCTGTGTTTTTCTCCAAGTCAGAGTCCTTCTGCTCTCTGAGATATCCCAAAAATTCAAACAACCAAAATACCAGTGCATTCATAAAACAGAACAGAACTACAGGGAATTAAAGAAGGCAGGGAGAGAAAGTGTGTGTGTGTGTGTGAGAGAGAGAGAGACAGAGAGACAGAGGGAGAGAGAGAAAAAAAAAAGAAAACACAAAAAAAAGGTAGCAGGCCTCAACAGCAGATGGTAAAATTAACATTTCAACAGTTCCTCCCTTTCATGTAGGTCTCGGCAGAACTGCATTTTTTTTTCTGGAAAAATGTAAGGGGCTAGGTTTGGAAAGATGCAGCAGTGGAGAAAGCATCTGGAAAAGGGGAAAGAGGAACATCGGCTTATTGCTCCTGATGGTCCTCCTCTATGAAAAATTAACTAGGTCTGTTTTGCAGGTTCCCCTCTCTGGAGTGCCCTAAGCTGTGTTATGGAAACATCATCTCGGTAATTTATACGTGAAAGAACACCTGGTGATGAAAGAAAATAAACTTTTTTTTTTTTAAACCCAATACTTTGACTCTTTCACCTCTCTTTACATCTTGTTCATTTGCCCTTCATCCAGTCTTTAGGTGGCCAGTTTAAATTAAGCCAAATATCGCTAGGCTACTTCTCTATGCGGGTCAAATTTCATTTATATATCTAGATATATATTTCAAAGATGCTCTGGAGACGTTATAAGGAAGCCACTACATATTAAAGCACCTCTGATAAATAAGAAGCCAAACAGTGAACAAGCCTCTCTCATTTCAGACCGTCCAATGGAACGACTCTGTAGTGGCCATTAATTTGGACACAGTTACGGCTAAATTACATGTGTTCCACCTCTGTGACATTTTAAATGCAATTAAAAGCTGGTTATGAAAGTGTGCGGACGTCCCTTCCCTGTGATGGGAGGAAATCACCGCTGTGATTAACATGCAAACGAGCTCACGCTGGCAGACTAGATTGGGGTTTGAAAACCTCAATTACTTTTGTGTGATTATCTATTTACCAGTACACAGATTTCCATTTCTCATCTCCAGCCGAGTCCCCCATGCGTGAGGCTCAATTATACGTACTTCCCAGTACTTATATTTTTATTTACGATGTGCACATTACTGAAATACAAACCTGGTTGTTTCTCATGGTGATATATCAGGGGGTACTGACGCGAAGCATTTCAGACCAACACCTCTGAATGCTGCTCTGATCCATTTGGTTTGTGAGCACTTAATATTTGCACCCCCAATACCCAACCCCCGTCCCCCGTACCTCAACCCCCCTCCACCACCATCCCCTATTTGATTCATACTTCACAACGAGGTGCCCTCTCTTTCTTTTACACTTAAGAAATATAGACAGGATCAGACAGGTCATCAGTTCTTCTTCTTGAACACTCTACTACTTTCCTCCAAACCATTATGCTTGTGCATTTTAGAGAGAGAGAGAGAGAGAGAGAGAGAGAGAGAGAGAGAGAGAGAGAGAGAGAGAGAGAGAGAGAGAGAGAGAGAGGGAGAGGGAGAGGGAGAGAGAAAGAGAGGGAAAAGAACAAAGAATTAAAAAAAAAAAACACCTTTTAAAAAACGTGTGGACCATTACCGGAACCACTTCTGACAGATAGTTACCAGTATATCAAGTGTGAGTGGAGGAGAGGTAAGATGTGGATTCAAATGAACTGCAGCCATAGAAACACTCCCAGCCTTATTATGCACCACCGTGTTGATGCAATTATCAACCGAGCGCCTGGCAGCATCAGAGGAATCTAATTTAATTAATTTAAACGGGTGAATAACTACGGAATTCCGGTTGTAAGAGATTTTCTATTGAAAAATTAACATTCCTGGAATTGCCTATGCTCTTAATCAAGGAACAATGAAGGGTAGAAACCTTTTCTCTATCTCTTAAGAGGTACAGTATGAAGACATACAGCAAGGAATCTCCTAAATGGAACAATGTAGTGTTTTGGTTTAATATCTCTAGGCTCACTTTGAACTTTTATACAAGAGCGAATCAAATATAATCTGTGATACTCAATGCAGCCGGAATACTGGTTTTAAAAAAAAAATACTTAGTATAGGATGATCACACCTCTACTGTATGTGCCTGACTACAAGATAGTAATGAGTTGTAATAACTATGTTATTACATGTACTGATAATGTTATTACAGTACTGTAAGTGCATGTGTCGTCCTAATCTTGTTGCCCTGGGACCTAGAGATAGGGAACCCCTGATGTCTGAAGAGGATCCAGGCATTTTGGGGAGTGCTCAGCATACATTAAGCATACCCTGTTGCTTCAGATGGAGGTGAAAAAGGAAACAGTGCCATCAAGTGAAATTTCTGAGGACTCCTCAAGTGCTAAAACAGATCCATCACCTGATTAGAGAGTTCCTCGCAGGAACCAAACAGCACTAACATTCACAAATATCGTATGCATTTATGTTCTACACAATAGTAAACATGTACCATTGCCTTACTCCTACATATCTAAAGATTATATACATATAAAAAGACGCTCATAATACATATTCTAATCATTCTTAAAGAACGCTGTACAGAAGATGGATTATTCAGCAGACGGCGTGCTGATGATGTCACAGCTGCTGTGGATCTAGTTGAAGGTGCAACAGGAACAAAGGGAATCATTACCCTCCTGGAGCCCGTTGGCGTGAGCTACACTGGTGGAACTAGCCTAGGTAACAAAATGGCAGGAGAGGAGCCGATATGACAGAGTTGAGCTGCTGGCAGGGCTGCCGTGCTTCAGTTTAATAGTAGATAATGGACAATTAGCTATGGGGTAGTAGTGATGGAGGTAGTGAGGGGACCGCAGCGCCCCGAACGGAGTCCCCACTCCACCACAGCGGAAATATCCACACTGGTAATTCTATATATCTGCGTATCTGAGTGTCTTTTGCTCCTAGGAGACGCATTAAAAACACATTACACTCATCACGAATCCTAAGACAAACCTTCAAAACAATGCGCGTTAAGGCCACGCAATGTAAGCATTCTAACACAAGACAATACAAACAGTCTGTGAGACCATAACCTTGTCTATTGTTGCGTGTCCTTATACGCAGGCTGATATACACCGAGGAGCTGGAAGAAGCAAAAAAATAAATAATGAAACGCCTGTACACAGCCATCCCCGAGTGTGGAATTGAAATTTGCATAATTAAACCTATATAAAAGATAATTACATAAATAAATGAGAGAGTGTGCGGAGGTGCTTTGTGTGTATCATAGAGAGAGAGAGAGACAGTGTGTGTCTGTTCATATCCAGACCTCAGAAGTGTTTAATACACCCCCCCCCCCCCCCCACCCTTCCAGTTCTGTCCAAATCTATTGATCTGTGAAACACTACTCAGGGGAGGGGATTCACTTAATAGCATACATCTAATGATGAGATGAATAACGATTATACCATTTGGTAATTAAACGTCTTACAAACCATTTAACTGACTGTGCGTCAAACAGGGTTGCCGGGGGTCAACGTTATTGTTTTTCATTTTCGCTCGTCGTGCGAAAAAATAAAGGGGGAGGGGGGGGGGGGGGGGGGAAACAGTCTGTGACATGATGGTGAAAACAGTCTAATGGCTGTAATACTGGAGCAGCTAATCCTTAACGCTGTCAAGACTGTGAAGGGGGAAACCATTTGGGGAAAAAAGAGAAAAAAAAGAAAAACAGCAAAGACAAACATATTTATATTTAGAAATCTCATTAGCTTACTTATGCATCATTTCACAGAGAGAGGAAATTGGTTTGTGAGAAAGTGAGCTGTAAGTACTGTACATAAGTGTGTGTGTGTGTGAGTGTGTGCGTGTGTGTGTGTGTGTGTGGGGGGGGGGGGGGGGGGCACTTTGTATGTTTCTGTCTGATCCTCACAAAGGTGTGTTAAAAACATATGCAGAGAGGCAGTTTACTGTCAACACCCGAAGTATAATCCCTACTTACAGACAATAATTACCCAGTGTTATGAAGGTGGTTTGTTGTTCTGTAGACAGGCAACTTTCTAGAAGGGTAATCTGTCCATGTACAGCAAAGCTGCCGTCATACAGTACAGTACACATGTATTTGATGACGACGTCTGTCTTTTAACTGACATGTCTATGCAAATTCTCGGTTTAAAGGTTTAAGGGTTAACACAAATGCAGTTGGGGGTTAACAAACACCCACACAGGATCAAATGCGCGCGCGTGCACGCGCGCACACACACACACACGCACACACACACGCACGCACACGCACACGCACACACACACACACGCACACACACACGCACACACGTGTTGAGGTAACCTTTTCCTTTCAACCTTATCCTCACACCACTAACAATAGCGTTCTTCTTTGGCTCTGGTGCATTCATGT
>NC_139674.1:11835643-11860643 GCF_951799395.1 Argentina silus
CAGTCATGTCTAAAGTGCTTAGCAGCAGAGGCTGATGTGTGGTTAATAGGGGGGGGGGTGTCTGGTTAACAGTGTGAACTGTCTTAGACTCTGAGACCATACTGTAGGTATAAAGAGCTCTACGAACTACCCTCCCTCTATCTTGGGACCAAACATTCCATTCAAGTAACAATCGTATTTTCCATTGTCGTTAGAATGTAACGGTCAAGGAGCTTCTGGTGCCAACGTGGTGTTCGTTAAAATCCGACGTCTCAAACAGAGTTTGCATTTACTCTGTGACTCTGTGGCATCCGGGTGCCACAACCCCCAATCAGCTCGGCTCAGCCGAGAAGACCTACAGGGAGACACTGACTGCCCGCCAGGCCTGGGCTGCGTCCGCGACCATTCACACCGCTTGATTAGCATAGCCCCCGACACCCCCCTCCCCCCCCTCTCTGGATCAATAACCTCATTGAGTCGGTCTGTCTTCTCCATCAGGACTGATGGCAGCTAAGCTAGGCAGAGACTCCTCTTTTGTAACTCTATTCTCTATGGCAACTGTCCACTCCTGACAAACACTCCAGTCTTCTCTCTCCACATCTCGCCCTCTTTATTTCTCTTACTCCTCATTATTCCTTCTCAACAGGCAGCGGAGGCGAATAACACTCACTTATAAACAAAACGGACGGAAGGAGAAACGTCACAGGTTAACATGCTGTAGAGGTTAGTGGCAAGGGACTGGATATAATACATTGGAAGTTGGAGGCATTAATAAAAAAATTCAACCTTGTTAGACTTTGGAAACTGAGGGAACACACTGTTAAGCAGCAATAGGTTACACATGGTGCGCTTGTAGAGGTGAAGGACAAGGGGAAGGTTGAGAATATAATGTATCAGGTGTGAAAGATATTTCCTGTGTGGAAGGCAAGTACAATTCCAGAATCTATTTAAAAAAGCTTCTGACTCTTAATCCAACCAAGGATCTGTAAAGAGCAAGATGTGGGTCCAGTCTTGCTCCAATTTGCTCACAGTACGACACAATCAGACCCCAAACCGAACCTCATTAAACCGGAATATGGAATCTTGGGGAAGTTCCAGAACCAGTACTTCAACTTTTTTTTGTGGCAAGACAGACAGAACAGTGGACCATAAAGAAGAGAGGGGGAATATAAGACAGACAGACGGACGGGGGAGCGGAGGAGCAGATCCTTGGGACTGCAAAGAAAAAAAAAAGTGAAAAACCTTTGATGAGTAAGACTTTTTTTTTGAGAGAGAGAGAGAGAGAGAAAGAGAGAGAGAGGACGGCTTAACTTTAAAATATTCTGGGTGGTGGTGAATGGGGGATTGACCAATGACCTGATCCCAGCCACACACTGGGCACTGGGGTTAATGGTGGATAAAGATTAGAGAAACGGGGCTCTGCCTCATCTCCATCCCCAGTCCACCTTCCTTCCCTTTCCTCCAATCCCCAACCGGCTAGATAATGGAGCCTACCAATAGGGATGGCCAAAGTCCCTTTGATTCTTCATTCTTCTCCCCCTCCATCCGTCAGAGTGTCCAGGGTAAAGACCCATGGAGGTTCCCCTCTCCTTCTCAGGGGAAGAACGAGAGCCTGCCAGCTCAGAAAAAAAAACCCATTTGGGGTTGGATATGAAATGAGAAGGGGGCTCTGATCTATAACAAGAAATCAGTTTGGAATTGGAAATGTGAGCAAAGCCGTCCGTCCGGTACCGGCTTCTTTAAACTTAGCAGAGATATGCTTAATTGATGTAGATTTTATACCAGTATATGTGTGTGCATTGGGGGTGCGAAAGTTAGGGCAATTATACTTTTTTCCCGCAATGATTAGAGAGGACTTCTGTTCCAGGGTAGATATGCTCTAAGAGTTCATCTTTGAAGATTTAACTGGCTACTCGACAAATTAAAAACTAATATTCTAATCTCTTTTAGGGTGGAAAAGGGAATCGCAGTTCTGCTTAGGCTTGTGAAGAAGTGACTCTGGGGAGATGGTGGTTCTGGGGCCTACAGCTGAGCCACCCAAACTCACAGTACTTTCATTATATCTGGACCTCAAAGGCAGAAACTCTGCAGCGGAATATTGAGATAAATAGACACTCCTCCTCAGACTGGGTCAGAATATCTAAATACACCCATGGCCTGGATTCAGGCTACCAACCTGTAAACGGGATTCTCTGCGACCTTGAAAAACAGAACAACACAAAGCTTTGACTTACAACTTTCTTTAACGTTTTTTGACAGAATTATCAAAAGTATAACGTTTTATGTGACTTCTTTAGCTGGCGTGCTAAACAAAGAGGAAACATTGTCTACAATAGCCTTGTCATTGTTTTTTTCCCCCTTCTACTTGGTCAAATACAGTATGCAGAATGTGTTTCTAGTACCTCAGGTTAACCTATGGGAATATGAAAATTCCAGACTGCACCTTTAATGCAGGCCTAACAATCCTGAACAAGTATTATTGAGGTTTTTACAGTAAAGCGTTTAATTTCTGCCATTATTGTGCCACTGAATGATTAGCCATTGTGAAGTTAGCATTTATCTATCCTAACCATCCAATTACGGTTAAATCCTCCGTGATGAGGCTTCTCCTCCCCATCGCTACGGCAGTCTACCGTCTGGCAATGTGTGTCTGTGAGACACTCCACCTGTGTCTCAGTCTGCTACGGGGCCACATTAGTGGCCAACCTCACATAATCACTGCGTCGCATCTCCTGTGCCGGGATTCTTTACACTCGATTTGCACTGACTTGGTGACAAACCAAACGATGCTGTTGTCGTCACAGCCTTGTCTAAGAGAATCTCAGGGGCCATGGAAGCTTGGAGTTCAACAGTGTGTTTGTGTGACCAACCGGGTTCGAAGCGGGGCTTCAGCGCACCGCAAGACTTTGTTAGCTTGCTGAGCTAAAGCCTACAGGCATTTGATTTTGGAGTTAATGGCCAATGTGGTGTAACATCAGCATGCACTCCCATCGTTTACCTTTCCTGTATGACGGTGGGCGTTAAGTATTGTTTCATATACAGCTGACAACCGACTTATTGATTGATTGATTGAGGCACTCTTCTTAAAAGCGAGAATGTGAACTTGAACGTCAACCACAACAGTGTTAGACATGTGTCATTGTGTCACCCATGACTGTGTCAGCCCCTCAGGCTGATCCTCACAAGCTCCGGTAGTGACAAGTGTGACTCACTGAGGGGTGGACATTTCCCAGCACCGACACGAAACACAGAAAACACAGGACACGTAAACAGTTTGTAAGATGACTAATGGTACTCACGGTGTTTTGACTTCAGATTGCGTGAGTTCTGGCTTGTTCTAGGAACACAGCCGTGGCATATTTCATCCTAAACAAATGAGAATTGCAACATCAGATCAGCATAAAATCATAGAAACATGCCGTCCTGTTGGCAGTGTATTTTCAGAAATTGTTCCAACAAGATCCAACAATATCAGTTTGAAATACTTCATCCCAGTCTATTTACCCTAACTTCATACAATACAGATATCCTGCATTCTCACACCAAAGTAGAACCATTTTTTGCCGTTTATTGTGCCTCAAAGTTACAAATGTACCATTCACAATTAACACCTGGATGTCTAACATTCACTGAGATGTCCAGATATCTTTCCCAGCCCACATTGGTAGAATCTAATGCATATCATAACTCCTAAGATACAGTAGATTGAAAAGCTATGAAGTGTGAAAACCAAACAGGCACAACCGAAAGGTTACACTGCAGAGGGGAATTCTATCATGGTGGACAGATGAAGATTTGTTACATTCTATGGAGACTGAGCCTCAACTGGCTATAATAATCTTGCCCAGGTAGAGCTAAAGATTTAACAACGTTCTGATAAGTGTATCACTGCTGTCCTGCAGATGAATGATCTTGGACGATACATTTTTTATTTTATTGCTTACTTTTATCTTATATTTTGCACATTTCCAACATCACTATGAACTGCTCCTGATGTTTTTGGTGTTTTTTATGTGTATTGTGTTTTATGTGTTAGGTGTAAGCCACTGTGAAGCAAAGCAAAGGCAAATCCCCACTTTTCATGGATAATAAGGTTTTTGCCTATAGTATGACTTTACTTTAAGGCACTAATGTGCATCTTAAACGTGTTTAAGAAGCAGCTAATTGGGCAATTTTGGTCTATTAGGTCTTTATTCAGTGTTTTCTTCTTCTCGTGTTATTAGTCAGATAGTTGCCGGCCAGTTGGATGTGATTTCAGCAGCCGTCCAATCATTGGCTCACATCCATCAGGAGGAAGAAACCTTTGACAGGTGGACATGAGAGGGCTGTGTTAGAGCACGTACCCTGAGGGTGAAAACTTGAGGTTGTTGTCCGTCCGTCTCGGGAGTGGAATGAGTCCAGAGATGTCAAGGATCTGGAAAAAGAACAGGTGAAGAGAAATCATTACTCAAAGAGTATTTCCTATATACACGTGTACAACATTATTAACTGTATTTCCTATTCACATGCATCAGCATCAACAACGCAGTCTACGGAGGGGAGACATGTGACAGTTCTTGTGCAAACATGAATCTAGAACATTCTGTGAGCTGCCTTGCATCAGAGTGTTATTAGTTTGGCTTTTAGATGAAAGCAATAAACGTCAAACAACAACAAAGTGCACCTGGATTTTCCTGTGAGGTGAGTGTATGCATTTGTGTGTGTATGTGTGTGTGTGTGTGTGTGTGTGTGTGTGTTTGTGTGTGTGTGTGTGTGTGTGTGTGTGTGTGTGTGTGTGTGTATGTCTATGGTATATGGGAAGGGGTGAGTCATCTTCAGCATTTAGGTAATGTACAGTACATGCTATCGTTAAAAAGAAATATGTGAAGGGCATTTTCTTTCAAGCAAAAGGGTGCAGTAGCCTAAAGGCTCAAACCATCATTGATGTGTAAGTCACAGCATTAACCTGCCACAACTAGGTTTCCCATGTCCTTTTATTCAACTGTCTTTAAAAAAACAAAACAATGTTCAGCTGTTAATGAGACAAATTACACAATTTAGGCCTCATTGTGAAAAATGTTCTATCCTTTGTTACACTCTGGTAACAAACCACAACTGTAGCCACATAATCCCTTAGACATTTTAAAGCATGCACATCCAGTTTTAAAAAACTTGACCCCTCGCAAAATTCTAATTTCCCTCGTGGAGCTGGTTTGCAGGCGAGGAGCTTCTGATAGTAAAGACACTCGGAGCGGCGGAACACAGCGAATGACTGGCCTGGATGTTCCTGACTGAGATTCAGTTTTTTTTTTTTTTTTTTTTTTTTTTTTGAATTCCAATGACCCCTACAGGCAACCAGCAACTGCTGAATCCTGTGGAATGTGCTCTCTGAACTGTACAGAAAGCCTTCAGCCTGAAGAGCATTGCTGAAAACAAAACCTGCCAAGTGCCATTATTTTTACTGTTTGAGTTTGGGGAGAGTGTTGCACAGATTGCTGTGCTACATTGCTGTGCTACAAAAAAAAAAAAAAAACTAGCCTTGCGTTCTCTGCTGTATATCCTGAAAATGCTAATATCATGACCAGGTTTCAGTAGATGTATACAATAATCTACAGTATATCTACTCATAAACAAGGCTGTGTCTAATAGTGTTTGTATACTTAGCCTATAAAGGCCTTAGGCCTGTAGCATGAGGGTTTAGAAAACATGTCACGTGTATGTAATAACATAAAACTATCTGACTCAGGCCACTTTAAGTATGTTTGTTTCAATAAGGGTTCAAGTAAAAATGGAATATTACTTCCCGCCGCCTTAAAATAATTTGTGTAAAAACATAATTTTCAGTTAATGTTCCATTCATCCCAAACGACTTGCTGAGTTTACTTTAAATACTGTAACACCTTTTGGGTTGTAAAAATGTCAGATTTTATTCACTGGAAAAGCTGTAAGAACACTATTACTCTGTGTGACCTCCAGTTCTACGGGATTTACAAAACACCTTACATACCTTTATTCTAAACACAAAACCATCTGTAAATTCTATCAACTTATAAATACAGACTGCATTCAAGTATTCATGAGTTCTAATAATGCTATAGCCTGATATTTACATAAAGCGCAGCACTAAGTCAAGATAAACTGTTTAAAACCCGGACCAGAAATACCTCCACACAGCAGCAAAAGGAGGGCCTGAAGATGAAAGAGGACATTATGCTAACAAGTCAGATTACTGTACACAATAATTTTATCTTTAAAGTAAATACCATTCCCGTGTTATAGGGGCGTTATGGAAAGTCACTGCAATATTTTCGACAGGGACCAAATGCCCCTTATCTGTGTTAGTCGAGCAATTCAGGCCCCACCGAACAAAGATGAGTCTTCAAACTCATTCTATTCATGGTCGGACGTGTAATTACCCTCAGTTCACAGTCTAGACGTTAACGCTTTCAGAGTATTTAAGACCCCCTCTGCAACATGCATGCTGCTCTCCTCCTCTCCTCCAAGCCCCCAACGTTAAATCTACCCGGCAAGATAAATTAGCGAAGAATGCAATAAAAAAGGCACAATGAGAAGAACTTTATCCTCCCCGCTGCTAAATGAGATTTCTTTGAAATGCAGATCAGTGGTGCTAGATTAGTGAATTTTAGCTGCTGTCAACATCATAACAAAATACAAATGCGATTGTTCGCCCAGAGCCTTATCTCCTTGCTTCCATCTGCTGGCTCGTTATTTACTCTCCCTGATTTACTATGCAGATCTAAATAAGTCGCATCAAAAGGAGGGCTTACTGCACAATGGCTTCTTAAGCCTTCTACATCAAGGTAGTCGCATAAAAAAAAAAAAAAAGCCTGCCCATCAAAGGCACATCTCTAATGAACTCCACCGTATCAGAGGAAGGGGGTGTTGAGGGTGTTTTAATGCTGCTTGCCTTGTGTGCTGCAAGAGGGAAGAGCTACAAATCAGACCAACCCCATGGCTGGTTGATGTGGAGAGGAGGAGAGGAGGAGAGGAGGAGAGGAGGAGAGAAGAGGAGGAGAATTGGGCCTCGGCGCCCAGATGAGATTAGCTCACTGCAAGGGTCCCAATAATCCAGAATCACAGACTAGATTAGAATAAACTAGTGTAGACCGCAATAAAATAGAATATCAAATAATACAGTAGAGTCGGAGGACTCTAGGCCAGAAAACACCAGGAGCAGCTGGAGCAGCTTGGACAACTACAGGCTACCTCACACAGAAACATTACCACCAAAGAATGGAAGGAAAAACGAGGAATGAGGAAAACAGGCCGTAACTGGACATAAGCCGGGTCGGGGCCCTCTTCTCAGTGGGAGCTTCTCGTCTCCGACGTGAGTACGAGCCATGCGCTCTACCCTACTGTCAGGCGCTTCGTCTTCCAGTTCTGCAAACAGGAACACTAATCTCACACAGGCGTTCGCATTACGTTCGAGCAATAACCTTTAATTTCATGGTGTATTTGTTACATTCAGCACACACACACCGGATTACAACCAAAATCTTCAGACTTACGAGAGAATAAACTGCGATGAAAAAAAAAAAAAAAAAGATCATGATCTCCCCCCCCCACCGCTCCCCCCCCACCCCCCATCCTGGTTTGTATAGCTATGTCGGGTGTCCCAACAAGCATGCAGTTTACCAAAGAACAATTAGCCCCGGAGCCAAAACAGACCCGTTCCTGGCACATGTGGTTAAGAGGGGGGGAGCCGCAGGAGTCCACCAGATGACGAGGGGGGGGGGGGGGGGGAGGGTGAGGGAGGGAGGGAGGGAAGGAATGGAGGGAGGGTGAGGAGGCGTGTGGCGCGTGGCAGCCACGCGTGTGCCAGTCAGTGGCTCCTGGGCATGTCCTGCTTCACCACTAACTCTTACAGAGAGAAAAAGGGAGGGAAAGGAAGAAAGAACGAGAGATTGCCTTCATCTCTTCACCATCTCCGTCCTATAGAGGGAGTGTGCCCCCCCCCCCCCCTCCACCCCCCCCGCCCCCCCCCCCACCCACCCCCCCCCCCCTCTTGCTCTCTTGGTCCTTTTCCTCCCAGTTCTCTTTGTAATGTGCCAAGTGGGCCCCGTGCCAGTCGCATTTGCAACCACGAGGGACTGTTGGCCTTTTTTTTCTTGTTTAATGAAATGACAAAACAACAGATTTACATATGCAGAAACAGGTGTTGTAACAGGTTTGACTCCTCTTGACCTAAGCCATGTTAAGGAAAGAAATGCGCACAGAAAAAAAAAAAAGTATTTGAAAAAACTTTATTAGCAACAGCTGCCCAGAGGTATTTAGGCTCTGATGGGCACTCAAGTCTGCACCATCTGCGCTGCTGGTTGCCAGGAGTGACAATCTAAATTAAAAAACCACTATCAAATGTCATAAAAATAAACCATTGTGTTGTTGCGCCCATATGTTGTGTTGCGTTGCGGCCATTTCTTTGAGAAAAGTGGCCGAACGAAAGCTTAAGCCCTGTGATTCAGGGAAACCCTGCAAGCCGCACAGTAGCCTGTAATTACTCTGCACCAATCCCCTGCCTTCTAACCAGACCCATACGTCATTTACATCCAAGTCCATCCCTTCTAAATTACAGTAAAGAAAACTACGGCCTCTCTGTGGTGATGCGTGTCCACTGTATACACAATGATTAGGCCTGGTGGCCTACTGTCAAAGTGAAAAAAAAGACCACTTTGTTTAAGTGATGACACAGAGAAAGAAATGTGTTTATTATCAAATGTGTTATATTATATTATTATTAATATTAATGGGCTTATTACCTTGTAATGAACACATTTACTTTATTTGTTGGCAAATAAATAAAAATATAATACAAATATGCAACCAAATCAAGGCCTATTTATGACACCATGATGTCAAATAAACAATACAAAAAACCCACATTTTTCCTCTAACAAAATGGCCCCTTTCTCGACTTAAAAAGAAAATATTGGACTGGAAATTTCCCTTTTAAAAGACAAATCTAACTGTAGCCTATATAACCTCTTGTTTTTTTTTGGTCCTGTTTTTATTTAGACGAGTGCGGGAGACAGAAGGAACAAACCTGAGACAGTCGTGACCCTGCCAGAGCGTTGTAACTTCTTCTCCAGCTACGCCAGCAGAAGGCAGCACCATATGCCCCCAGCCCCGAGCTGGATGCTCTTTCTACAGCCTAATGTGCCTGTCAAAAACTGTTACCATCACAAATCCCCCTGTTTTTTACAACATGTTTGAAATAAACAGGTTTTTTTTTCTCTCTCTCTCTCTTCTACAGAATTGTCCTCAGAGACACACACAAGCACCAGTGAAAGGAAGGTCAGTGTGTATTTGTGTTTCCTCCTGTTAAACAGATATGCCTGCATCAAATCAATAGTTAGCCATTTCCTCCCATAGGCTGGGAATTCCTAACAAAAAACATAACTTTTACAGAGGCCCAGATGTTAAAGCAAACCATTTACATTTTTACCAACTTTGCCTAACGTATCTATCACCCCAATCTAATGTGATGTGAAATGTTCGGCACATCAATCGGACGAAACGTTTTGACATTTTTGGGGGGATTTAGTGGTAAACCTCTCATGTTTTCTTTGTCTGACAGATGCGGGGGGGGGGGGGGGGTGTTTACAGTACAGACGAACTGATGGCAAATGTGGTCTGAGTGATGGCGACCTTGCCGTTCACTATGACCGACCCCGCATCTTTGATTCAGGCTAAGACCCTGAAACCAACACATTCTTTCACACCAGTACACTGTCCCTCCTTTCACCATCCGACCGAGAGTGACTAGAATGGAAGCTGTCAATCCTTCACACAGCAGTGACCAAAGTGTAAACAAGTGTTTGCTGGGGGGGGAAAAAAAAGATTCAAATATGTATATATGTAAAAGTGTGGCAAATATTTTATCTAGGCTATCATTGTATTGAAATGGAATTGCATAAAATGGAATAGCACAATTTAAGAGATGGCAAGTGGACATGCAGCTAGCGAGAAAGTAGGACTAAGAATCTTTTAAAGGGTCAAATGTGGTTAAATCGAGAGGAGGTCTAGTTCCACAGGAGGAGCATCCAGGGCTGAACCTTATACAGTGCAGTATGACTGCATTTGTTTTTTTAACCGATGGCCTTGCAGATCCTTGGTAAAGCAGGTTTATTTACATCAGGCATAGGTTTGTTTGCCTACAGGTTTACATGCAGGTTTTATTTTCATGTCTGAGTAAAGGACATAGTGAGGTTTTGGGCACCAGCTGAACCCAAAGTTCACATTTTGGATCACTTGTTTGTGGTGCAACAACCCTCAGAGGTTAGCATGATGACGTTAAACGTGATATTTAGAAACACTGCTTTTACTTTAACAAAATGTAGGCCTAGCCAATTTTACATAAATCAAAGTACTGGCACATCATTCATATTGGCTTGGAGAGTAGTTATTAGTCTCTCACCATTCTAAACAAAATCAAAAGGCAATGGACAAGATGCTCCAAACTGGTCCTCAAAGTTAAATAAATGCTCAGAGTAAAATAAACAAGTGTGGGGTTTCGACTCGAGAACACTTAACCAAGCCTGTGTGTGTGTGTGTGTGTGTGTGTGTGTGTGTGTGTGTGTGTGTGTGTGTGTGTGTGTGTGTGTAGGCTCCAAATCTCTGGTATAATCCACATCCCCTGACCCCACCCTACACAGCTTTCCCTGGGCCAAAAGTCACAGCACTGCTCATTCACACAACAGCAGCAAGTCCGTCTTAAGGAGTGACCCAGAGCGTAACTAAAAAAGTCAGAGCTCTCAGACTCTTAGTAACTGGGGCGCACAAAACACCATTACTATGATGTGGATAATTACAGTGCATGGGGGCCTCTTAAGCATGTAATACACTCTTTTATCTTAAGAAGTCAATCTGTCTGAGACTGACAGCTAGCAGCATATGATCCTGGTAAACAAATACTTTCACGCAGCACAAAAGTGCCATTAAAGGCCAAAACTGTCAAGACAGATTCCATTCTTACTGAGAGAGAGAGAGAGAGAGAGAGATAGAGAGAAAGAGAAAGGGAGAAGGGGGGGGCGGGGGGCGGGGGGGGGGAGAGAGAGAGAGAGAGAGAAAAAATGACTTGATCACCTCTGGTTGCTTTAACTTGCATGGAGGTTGTCATGGAAACATTTCTATGAAGTTAACGGGGATGAAAACAGAAAGCTTTCCCGTTTAATTACCATTAGGCTTAGTGGCAAGGTTGACTTCGCCATACATTCAGGGCTACAGTGGGACATTTAGACAAATTAAACTATGAACCACCCTTTTGTTTTGTTTTTTTACTCTTTTTTTTTCCCCTCCAAAACATAGCAACACCTCGAAGGTTGAGCGAGCAGTCTGTTTCATTAATAGATGTTGGGGGAAGGGAAGAGTGGCCATACAAAAGCAAACAGAAACAAGAGTTCACTTGAAGGAAAAAAAGTGAGTCTTTTGTCACAAAGTCGTTACGTGACAGATAAGAAGAAGGAGACAAAATATGAAATTCATTTGAACTACACCCAGAAACACTGTTTTCTCTTTGAATGATTTCAGTGATTAAGCTGAATTCTCAACCATTATGAAGAAATAAAAGTTTAGGTTCTACAGGGCCCCAAAAAAATATATAACTAAATGATTAGCAGTCATCCACTCCCCTTCAGTTAGGAGCAACAATTTCATATCTGAGATAGAAATCATGCATCAACCTGCGACCAGTTTAGCTGAAAGCGTAATCTTAATTTTGATAAATGATTGAAACATATGACAGGGTATATACACATTAATCCTTGAAAGGACATTCATTTTCCTATTACCATAATGCAGCACACAACCGCCCCGATGATAAATGCAGCAATCAAAAATGGATGCAGAATGGCCCTATAATAAGTGCAGTCGCTCCTAACGCTGGTCAGACGCCATTACTCCACATCCAACCACTGCCTTGACACAGAGAGTAACACATTACATTTCCAAAAAAGTGAACTTCCCAGTCACAGTTCTATACCGAATCAAAACAACTAGCCTGAAAAGCAACAGTTCTAGGCCCCCGCTTCAACGTCTAGAATGCAGGCAATGATTACAGAGTATTCCAAACAGAGAATGAATGAAGTACTGTAGGCCCTAAACATATTTCACAACAGGCGTTAGGGTGGCTTTGAAGAGTGTAAGTGTTGAGTGACAGAACAGGGAAGCACACCTGCATGTAGGCAGGGGAACACCTGTGCACACGCGGCCGGCTAGGAACAAAAAGGGCCGGTCCTGTTAATCCAGGGGTGAAAACTGATCACAGATCAGGTCCAAAGGGGTTCAGCAGCTCAGGGAACCTTGTTAGCGTTCTCTCCCCCCCCCCCCCACAAAAAAAAAGCTACACCTACAGTATTGATTTGTGTGCAGCGGTGGTCGGAGTAGAAAGACACTGAGACAGTGTTTTTTAAGAGGGGCCCGTATCAGAGGTGAGGTATCATGTTGACCAGTGACTACAGGGCAATATCATTCTCATTAAGAACTACAGTATGAGGCCAAAACTGTATTTCAGTAAGTCATTTTTTTTTTAAAAAGGTATTTCAGTTAGTATCTGGGCTGCGAAGACATGGAATATAGGAATGGAGAAAAGCATTTTACGGTAAGGTGTTAACCATTGCTCATAATCATAAAAAATAAGAAGGAGAAGAATCTATTTTTCATGTCAAGCATTGGTAGCCACAGCAGCAGCCGTGGTTAACTATATGGTAGTATAGTGGTACTAATAGTGTTATAGTAACCACAAGTGATGGTAGTATTAGTAGCTTTGTCATAGAAACAAAAATAAATATATAACATACAGTAATTCAATGAATCGGTGTGATCTTTAACTGTATCATTATCAGGAATTATTTTAGAGCAAAAATATTTTTACAATATCAATTTTACCCTACAGCAACATAACTGTAACCAAAATAACATCAATATAAAGAATGGCCAAACATGTCACAATTCACATGTTCAACTTTGCATTTCAATGAAAATATGTGAGGTTGCAGTGAATCAATGCAAATATGTTTATAACCTCTCTATACAAATCTTTTTTTTCCGTAAACTAATTTTGTGGGTCGGTCAAACGTCTTAAATTCATATTTGCAAACTGGTAGTCTACTTTCAAACTGGTAGATTATAACCCAACTAGTAGTTTACCTTAGAGTTATTAATCTGTAAACTGTTCCACTGTAACACTTTTCATTGTGTGGCTATAATGAAAATTGTACCCGGTATAAGCACTTCAATCTTTGAAATACTGAAACAATGTGGATAGTAGACACGATTGCACATCACATCGGCTTCAAAGAGTCACTGGTATTTCTATCTATAATAGTTATTTCCTCCCTTGTCGACAGACTGCACACGCCGGACAGTTTGACGGCGTGTTCCCACTATGGTGAAAACTATAAGACGTAGAAACAAGCATTTTCATAATGCAATAAACATAACGCAATATTCAAGTAAAATCGCTGTAGTCATGCACTGTCCCTGCAAACCATGCAACTTCTCTAAATGAAGTTTGGTACACAGCACGTATCGATATTACGAGAGAACTATGAGTCAAGTCAAGAGGGAATGGGAATGAAATAAACACTTTTTTTTTTTAGTGAAAACTTACCAAAAACGCAGGTTTTATTTCCTCTTGGTAAAACAAGAAGCCACCAGGTGAGAAGATGTCGTGGGGGTTGACTTTGAGCGTCCAGAAATGTTCACACGTGACTGTACAAGTTCACCATAAAGCAGAAAAATGAACAACAAGCCGTAGAGTAAATAAAAGCTGCAATATTCCTCCGCTGGCGCTGCGCTCGGAGATACACGCGTTGTCTTGCTCTCCTGCTGTCTTCAGTCAATGCTGCTGTTATTACTAATGCAACAGAAAAACGCAGTACACTGAGTCCTGTTTGAATGCTCTCACATGACGCGCAATGCGAAGAAGTAGCTTGTTTTTTGCATTGCGATTCAATACATCAAGATGTATTCCACGAACTATTTGGGACTAGCTTATTAGAATGCAGCCCCCAGGGGAGGCACTTACGCGGAGTTGGATGTTGTTATTTTTTGGAGTGCTACGACCCCCCCCCACACGTGACGTCATGTCCACCTGCTATGTAAACAAAAAAAAGTATTTGGAAGTTAGATGTTTGTTCCTTTTTGCCCACCCAAAGGCATAGATAAGCACACGGTCCCTTTCGCAGTTAAAACTTGTTTCCAGATGAAATCTTTCCAGCGCCGAGATCTAAAAAACGGTCAATGAAGTTGGCCACTGTAAGAAAATGATTTGGAACCAACAGTGTGAAAATGAACCAGGCAAATAAAACATAAATGAAAAAATTATAATAAGCAAACAGTGTTATAATGGTAACAATCTACACTGTTTGTGGTCTAACTATAAAATATGAGAGAAAGCGATATGAATCGATGTGCGCTTCAATAGGACATATTTATTTGGGTGGTCTCTAATATCACAAACACTTATCAAAACAATAAACAACAATTAATCAAAAACATTTCTTACACATATACTAACTTATCGGTCTTGCATGAGCAAGTTAATAACGTGAACAAGTTATTTCGACTATGTTATGGCGAAAATATATTGATGAAATATGGAACGTTTTGACGATTTTATTCTGTAGTGAACTTGTTTCAGAACAATTGTATACTGTATTTCCATAGGCCTCTCAAAATATTTAGCCCACGCTTTACAAAGCGGGTCGAAATGAAATGATCAAATTGTCAGAATATGCTTTGTTCAAATATCAACAATTTTGTCATGTACAACGGGAATCATAAGATGTTTGATCAATGTGTGAAGGCATTAGTAAACAACTTGTGCTGAACTCTTGTCCTCAAATATCTTTATTTGGACACGCGCTTGTGATTAATTATGAAACCAGCGAAAATCTTTATATATTCGCTGAACCTTCTAAAATTACGCTATTTATCATCTAGAACTTTGAATATACTCCCTTTTTTTTCTCAGCCGCGGTTCACAGCATTGACCGGTGTAGGTTGACGTTCAAGGACTAATTGACCTACAGTTTATTTACACTACCTCTGTAAAATATGGGTACCGGTCTTATTTGTTTTTCCCCACAGAGAAAATAATTCTGTTCTTTACATCACAAATGTTTTTATTTAATATAGGTTTACTGAATTTGAAAATATTTCTAATGATTAAAAGCTTTGCAGAAATTTGCCAGTTTTAATATTGTTCACACTGAGGAAATTGCAGAGTATTGTCAACATTGATTCGTCAGCTACATTATGTTACAAAGGTTATAGATGTGTTAGAACATGTCATGAAGACAAGATAACATCTTTATAATACTTCGATTTTTTATTTTATTTGTATGATTGAAATTTGACTCCCAATGGAGGTATTCAAAATATAGGAAACAATATTGTATTGCATGAAATCATAGGAAAATACTAAGTGAGATTAAACATTCCATCATGAATACCATAAGTAGGAGGAAACAGCTTTTCGGAAGTCTTGAGGTAAGGGAAAAAACAGATAAATATAGACCAAGTCTGGAAAATGTGGTACTTTGCTGTCACCTACTGGTTGTGTCCACACTGATCGCAGTTACAGTATGTAGGCTACCGTATTTTCTCGTAGGTGTACAATGCATTGCTATGGTGTTTGATACTTACTATAATTTACCTTTCTATCTTTATTCATTTGGTTGTGTTGAAATATCTATAATCAAACCGTGTTAACATGTTGAATTGAGAGTAGGGGTGTACTGTGGGTATGTGGCTTGTGCATGGCCTGAGTTTTTATTTGGTCATATAGTGCCATCTACTGATGCATTTACTCAATACAGTGAATATAATACACTACGCGTCTTCATTGTATCAGTTTTAAAATGGCAATTCTAGATGTAAATAGCGATGGACGTTTGTTCAGCTAGCAGAAAGTAGTAACTGTTAAAAACAGTGCTAGCAAATTTAAGAACAGAACAATCCATACAGCCTCAAAACCTTGGACAAAGAATCCTTTGAGAGGGTCAAAGCGGTCTACATACCTGGGCAGTATTATATAACTAGTCCTGCAGCCTATTGAGGGGGTATGTTAGATTTGCAGATATACTTACACCTCCTATCGGACCAGATTTAAAGAATTAAAACATCTTCTTACAATCAAAATGAGAGAGGTGCTTGTTTAGGAGCCAGGAACAGCTTGGCTTCTGTGTGTCTGCACTGCATTCCCTATAAATGCTGAGTCCTATTCCCTCGTCCTCCTCGCTAACCTGAACTTGACGTTGAATATGATAGCGTAGTCACAGTGGTGAGATGGCAACTCAAAATAGCAGTATTCATTAACGGTAACTTTCACCTATCCAAGTCCATTCAGATTTGTGAGAATGAGAAATAAGGATACAGTTGAAGATGACGCCACATCAATGAGCATTGCGACACAGGCCCTGTTTAATAATCCAAGAATGCAGCCTTCCTCGTTCATGGAAAAAATCACTGATCTGACAGGACATGATTGGTGAAAGCAATTAGGTGAAATTGCCTGCTTTGACCAACCGTTTCATGCTACATCAGTGATTATTCAAGGACGGGAGGACAGAAGGATGGTTCTAACAGGGCCATGGCCAGGGCTGATGAAACAGACGTCAAGTTGTTACAAACAGTCGCCCCGCAATTCGACTTGCGCCGACTGAGCCTCAAAGTTGCGACCTCTGGCTTGCCAACAGACGTGCCTGTCTCCGCAAATACCCTATGTAAACCAGCTACTCTATTTAAAAGCTCGCAATTCTTGAGGAGTAAGTTTACCATCTCAACTCGATTACACTACAACCTGGTACAATGACTTGAGGTCCTCATCAGGACCTGCAAGTGACAGGTGCTAAAGAACTTAACGGAGAACTGGGTCACCATAGAAAACCTCCATAGGTAAGTGTAATCATATTAAATATATCAGCAATGTACTATTCAATATGTTGATGTTTATCAAAAGCCAATATATGTCTTTTATATTTACAGATATGATATAGATTATGTTATTTACAGATATGATATAGATTATGTTGAATGCTGAGCCCAGAGCAGCATATTATATGGAGGCTATTAATACGCCTGGCTCATACCTCAATGTTCAGCTGTAACTGAACTCCGTCTGTCAAGTCTCGTCCTCTCTGCTGTTGCTACCGCTAAGAGCTCTCTGGTCCTGTCCTACCGCCACACAGACAGACAGACGAACCCACAGGCAGACAGACAGACAGACTTCCAATTTCTACAGATACACCACAGTCTCTTGGGCACTCCAACTTCATGGAGGCTCTCAACAACCGAAATTGCGAGAGGGATGTTATGGAGGAGGAAGAAAAGGAGGAAGAGGAGGGAGAGAGGGAGTCCTCCTCACACAGGGGCTCCACCGATGAGTCGAATGAATCAGATGACGGCGACTCAGAGCCCGAGCCTCCGCGGGTCATCCGCAGGAAGGTGTCGTTCGCTGACGCCCTTGGTCTGGACCTGGTGTCAGTCAAAGAGTTTGACAGCGCTGACGTGACAGAGCCAGAGGTTGCCAGCCCCCCGGAGGTGGAAGTCAAAGATTCTGATGAGTATTACCTGTCGTGTCTGTTTACCGTCCCCTCATCTCCAGAGGAACTTGACCAGAGACTCCAGGATCAGAATCTGGAGCTGGAGAGCATCGAGTTACTTCCCGGTACCACCGTGCTCAGGGGCATGGTCAGAGTGGTCAACTTGTGCTTCAGCAAAACGGTTTTTGTGCGGATCAGCCTAGACAGCTGGAAGAGCCACTTTGACCTGTTGGCCCAGTACGTACCGGGCTCAAGTGATGGTGAGACAGACAGGTTTGCCTTCAGGCTCACCCTGGAGCCTCCGTTCGACAGAGAAGGAGCCAGAGTGGAGTTCTGCCTGAGATACGAAATATCGGGGGGCAGTTTCTGGGCAAACAACAGGGATATGAACTATGTGCTGTTCTGCCACCGAAGGGTTAAAGAGGTGAGGGAGAGGGAGCCGGAGGAGATCAACCACAGGGGCAAGAGGAGCTGTCTGAAAGCTAACAGGTGAGTCAGGTGACACGCCCTCTGCTCGTTCTAATCACAATCATCTGTAGATCTTTTGGGTCAGGAGTGACCTGTAAGGTCTCATTACTGATCTATTAAAGCCATTCATTACCCATCAATTGTAGGGCTTAGTAATAACCACTTATGACAGATATAATACAGGTCAGTGATACACAGTGCTGTAGAGTAGTATAGTTCTACAGTATATGATTATCATTCCTGATGATTATTATTATGAATAATGAATGCAGAACGTCTGAGGGATTTGATACACTCTGGTATAAAGTACAGATAAATCAGTATTTTACCCGGGCAGTCTTCAATTTACACATCCAGATCAAAACGACTCTCAAAGTCATGTACCTGTACACGATAGTACGCATTCCCAATTGCGTGTCCTGGTTGACGCATGAGAGAGATTTTTTTGGACGATACGTCAAAAACTGAAGAGACCCTACGTGAGGTTTAAGTGAATTAGCGTGACTTAGGTAAGAAGTTCATCTTTATTAACTTTTGAGTGGTTAAGGTAAGGGGAATTTGTCCGGGGAATTAGCAAACATTAGCATGAGCAACAATAATTACCAAATGTTGTCCATTGCACGATTTGAACAAGGGTGTGCCGGTTCCGTCTTCCGTATTCACCTGCCAGTATAGTTAGAAGCTTCAACCACGACACGGATTTGGGAACGCGTACTGTACTATTGTGTATAGGTACACGATTTGAGTAGGAGACCAGTCCGCTCCAAAACTGTGCACCTCTTGTGTGTATAGTTGTTGGAGTGTTATATAACATCAGGAATTGATGTTGTGCCATTGTATCACATATCAAGCCCTCTGAGATGACATATCAGTCTAGCTTTCCATGACGTCCAATATTATCCGGAGAAGAAAAATATGTTTGCTTTTTATTCTTCAGCACCAAACCCTTGATAACAAAATAACCCCTGTGTTTTGATTCTGCAGGAACTGTATTCTTTATTGTTTTGCCCCCTCAACTCTTCCCGTCTCACGTAATTTGATTCCCTCTCTGTGTTGACAATAGGAAGAACAGCAGCGAGGGGAGTCCCGTGGAGACCACGACAGACACGGCTGCAGGTGTGTGTTTGGTCATGTAATTCCTGTGAGATCTGAACTCTTGAACTTTTGAATCTGAGTGTGTGAGTGTGTTTATTTTCCAGATGCAGCCTCACATAGAACAGAGGGGAGTGGTGACAGAAAAACAGTGGACAACAACCCAGCTACAGAGACACATCATGTTAAGCACCGTCATGAAGATGATCATCAAACTATTTTGGTGAGGCCACATTGACATGGACATTCCAGATTTTAGTCACATTAACACATTGACATGGACACCATGTTGTTTTAAGTGCTGAGTGAGGTGCTATTCATCAAGAAATCAATCAATCAACCTTTATTTGTGTAGCACATTTTATACATGCAATGCAATGTGCCTCACGCAAAATGTAAGACAGTTCATAAAATACACATACGGCCAAATATAATTACGAAGATGGGATCTTACTATTACCATATTTTACAAAATACATTTCTACAGAACAACTATTACAAAGTCACATAAATATAAGTGCAAACATATTGAATATTAAGCATTATTTTTCCCATGTGCTCTCATGTTTTCACACCTTGCTTATTCTGCAGTGTGGTATGTCCAGATCTCATTATGACAGTGTAACATGCTATACCTACCTGGACATGAGGCGGTGGGGTGGTGGGGTGACATAGTTTCCATGACACCTAAGAACATTCTGTACCATACATCCTCTTCTATAAGTCATGGGCAAACTTCGAATCAGAGCAGCACTGCTAATAACTGCTGAAGGCAGTGATGAATTGAAATGACAATTTAGATACATTCTATACGATTTCCGTCCACATCATTTATTTATACGCACCATTTATATATTGTAGCTCAGACTTTCGTTTTGGGCTAAAGTACTACTAGGGGTGTGCCAGAGTCGTCATACTCATATCCGGATCCGTTTGTAGGACTTGATTCTCATATCCGGATGATACTCGTGATCGGAGGTCAAGGTGCACCAGTCGGTCAGAACCAATATTAGAGAGAAATGTCTGTTATTTCAAACGCATGCATGGTTCATGTTTTAACTGACCCACAAAATCAAATATCAATAGTTTATTTATTTATTATTGTACAGTATTGCCACGGTTTCGGAAGATGTGCGCTTTGAGCTGAGGTAAACACAGACTGCTGCAGCTGCGCATCGTCCACTGGCTTCCATCGAACTGTCTGTCTTAAATGAACGTGGCGGTGTGGGGGAAGGGGGAGGGCACAACGTACAGTTCAACGCTCTGATCCAATCATGGCAGCATGCTCATCTCACACGTCTCCCGTTGGTTTACAGACAGCTTAACTAGCCAATGGAATACTTATTTCTTTCGATGGAAAGGAATCTTCCATTATAGATAACATCTGAAAATGATCGGATGATACTTACGTATCCGTCAAATATCCCAAAATCCATGACGAGTAACGTTCGAGTATTTGGCACACCCATATAAAATACTTTTAAATGGAACTGACTTCGTCACAACTTTACCTTTTCTTGTTGATTGACAGGTGGATAGTCAGAGAAGCCGACGGAGGGCGGCACGGTCGGCGCGTGTGCATGACTACTTCTCCCAGAGAGAGCAGGAGGAGGGTCTGAAAGGCCACGCTGTCAATGGGCTGACAGAGAAACCACACCGGCAGCCTGAGGTCCAGATCCCACCACTAGGGGGCAGCACCTCCAGTATCCTCCACATCCACCGCAAAAAGCAGCCCAACGAAACCCTGCCGATTCTGACCTACCACCAGATTCCCCTGCTGTCCCTGGATTGGGGCCGAGATAAAACAGAGTCAGTGAGGCCTGAGGTGAATAAAATCTGGAATAGCCTGGGAGGAGCATCACATGTCCCATCAATGTCACACACATCGGAGGAGAAAGTTGGGGACAAAACGTCAGTCTGTGATCTTTGGGAGGTCTTTCTCAATGGCACGGACTCCAAAGATGAACTCACAGTTCCAGAGTCTGAATGGTTGCAGTCTGCAGCCTCGGTTTGCCCGTCAAACACCAAGGAGGAACCCCAACCTCCAACAGTTGAAAAGCAACAGGTTGATGAGGTGAACTCAAACACACAAACGCATGGCCACACACACGCAGCAGCAGCAGGCATGCAGTCATGGCCTCACAGTCATGTGACGCACATGGCCAGCAAGCAGCCAGGCGGGCGGTATTTCAGCCTCTCTAGAGACGATATCGTACCAGCTTGTGGCACATCCCAAAAGTCAGAGGCTAGCTGTGTAACGGACACTCTCCAAGAATCTGTCCCCTCGGGGATTGCAGCGGCCATGTCCGAGGGCTCTGTTGACACTCAGGGACACAAGCATGCGGAGGAGGGGGGAAGAGGAGTAGGGGGAGAGGAGACTTTCGCGCCCCTTACTGCCGAGCTGGTAACAAGCTCTGGGGAGGCCGGGACAACAGATATTACAGCGATGGTGGAATTTCAGAATGCCAATACTGTAGATAGGATCTCACAGGGAGGAAAGCAAGGCAGGGAGTCGCTTTCTTCCAACATGGAGGGAGAGGTGAGGGGGGATGAACACAATGCAGCTGATGACACTGTGACATTTAAGGAGACAATCAGAGAGGGGAGAGAGGATGGTGGGTTATTCACACAGAGACATGGAGAGGAGGAGGTATTTGATCAGAGACACACTCTGGAGGAAGTATGTAGGCTGAACCAAAAAGAGGAGGGAGAAGTCTCACAAAGCTACACAGATGAAGAGACACAAACAAAGAGATGTGCAGAAGAAGAATTCAGACCTAGCCAAGCAGTGGAAGAGGAATGTCGACCGAACGAAACAGAAGAAGAAGTAAGACGGATCCAAACCCATGAAGAAGAATCCAGACCAAACCAAACACTTACCGAGGAAATCAGACAGAGCCAATCAGGGGGAAATGAATTCAGACCGCATCAAACAGATGTACAAGAATTTAGGTCGAAGCAATCAGATGCAGAGGAATTCAGATTGAATCAAAAAGAGGAAGAGGAATTGAAAATGAAGCAGACAGATGAGGATGAATTCAGACCTAAACAAACAAATGAAGATGAATTCAGGTGGAATCAAACACAAGGAGAAATCAGCCTAAAAGAGGAGAAGGCGTATGAAGACATAACTACAGATAATGATGTATCAACACATAAGCTATCAGAGAAAGACACATTCAGAGAAATACACTCAGTGGAGTCAGCAATGTGGGAAACCTTCCCAGGGGAGCATATCAGGCAGGGAGACACAGAGGAGAAGGTGAGTATTGAACAAATGGAGGAATTGACGGAGCAGACAGAGGACACTCTGAAGGAGAGAGGGGACTTGTCGACAGAGGAGGAAAAAGAGCAAGAGGTGTCAATGGAAAAAGTTGAACGCCTGAGACAAGATGAAAATGAGAAATTGTCAGAAGGCACAAAAGACGCTATCACATCAGATGATAGAGCATCACTTGAATGGGGGGCACGGTCAGGTGAGGTGGAGAGGCTCTCAGAACAGAAAGGTTTGAACGAGGGAGAGTTTGAAGAGCTGTTCGATTTGCAGGAGGTGAATGATAGGCCTCCCTATGTTGAAGTGATAGAGGAAATGGGAGAGAGGCTAAGAGATGTACCTGCTGTAATTCATGGTGCTCACAAGGAGGAGATTAGTGTGCCTGAGGAAAGGGTGGATGACTATGACTCTGGTATCTATTCTCTCACCGTGGAACATACAGGTCTCAACACGACCTTGACACTGAGTCAGGGCCTCGGCCACACCACAGCTAGGAACAGTGAAGAGCTCTCCATAGGCCTGGGTATTGGGTATACATCACCAGAGAGGGTTCTCCCTATCCCCTCTCCAATGTCATCGCTAAACATGAACACAGCCAATAGCCCTGCGGAACCCTGTATGGGCCAGGGAAATGAGTCGTCATCAAACAAAGGTCACACCTTCCCCAGTAACCCAAACCCTCTACCATCTCTAAACATAGACACAGCCTACATCACTGAGGTATTATGTATGGCCCAGGGCATTGGGTCATCCCCAGATATAAGCCAAACTTTCCCCTCTCCTCTTCCATCTGTCAGTCCAACCTCAGCAGCAGGCAATGGGGATGAGTCAGGGGTCAGTCTGAGACACAGGTCCACCCATAACCCTCCATCACTGGTGGAGCAGACAGAGAACCAGGCCCATAACCCCCCCTCTCCCTCAGAGAAAGCTGAGGATGGTGCTAGAGGTGTCCTGATATGGTGGAGGGTGGTGTTCTCTCTCAGTGTTGTGTCCAGAGCTCTCATCTATACCCTGTTGGTCGCAGTATTCCTTGTAACAACTGTTCTGTTTGATTTCCCAGCGTGCTTTGCTCTCTGCATGTTCTTGCTCTTCTGGTGGTACTCACAAGGAGAGATACAGCCTACAGGGACTGATGTGATAGATGGACAACTCTGAGAGAGAAGGGAAGGGGGTGAAAGTGAGTGTGTGGTTTGTTTTCTGTGTGTGTGTGTGTGCCTGTGTGTATGAGTTGTTTTTTGGTTTGTTGGAGTGTTTCTATGAAAGGGGGTGAAAGTGAGTGTGTGGTTTGTTTTCTGTGTGTGTGTGTGTGTGTGTGTGTGTGTGTGTGTGTGTGTGTGCCTGTGTGTATGAGTTGTTTTTTGGTTTGTTGGAGTGTTTCTATGGGCCCAATATTAAAAGTGAAAATGTACCAAATGATCAATACAGGGAATGAAATGCATTATTCTAAGAAAAGATAAAAAGGGGTTACCTGATTGAATGGGGCATTTGAGGTTTGGAACTGAAGTCTTCTTTTTTTGCTTTTCCTTAATAAAATGAACTGATGTGATGCAAGAAACGATTTCCACACTTTCTGTTATACTGTATACTGCACAGTAGCTAACAAGTGGGTAGGTACCAGCTGACATGTCGTCATTGTACATTCATATACTCACCCAAGTATTTTAACATAAAACACACACTCACACTTTATTAGGAAAACTATACTAATACTGGATAGGGCCTCCCTTTATTAGGAACACTATACTAATACTGGATAGGGCCTCCCTTTATTAGGAACACTATACTAATACTGGGTAGGGCCTCCCTTTGCTCTCAAAACAGCCTCAATTCTTCAGGGCATTGATTCCACAAGATGTTGGAAACATTCCTTTGAGATTCTGGTCCATGATGACATGATTGCATCACGCAATTCCTGCAGATTTTTCAGGTGCACTTTCAAGCTGTGAATCTCCTGTTCTACCACATCCCAAAGGTAGTATATCTATTGGATTCAGATCCGGTGACTGGGAAGGCCACTGAAGAACACTGAACTCATTGTCATGTTCAAGAAACCAGTTTGAGACGACTGTTGCTTTGTGACATTATCATGCTGGAAGTAGCCATTAGAAGATGGGTAAATTGTGGCCATGAAGGGATGCATATGGTCAGCAACAATGCTCTAATAGGCTGTGGCATTCAAGCGATAATTGATTGGTATTAACAGGCCCAAAGTGTACCAAGAAAACATTCCCCACACCATTACACCACCTCCACCATAATAAGGTGTACAGGTGTCCCTAATAAAGTGTTCAGTGAGTACAAAGGTAGTACAAAGGTTTCAGTGAGGTAAAGTAGCCTTCATGTCTGAAATGGAGGATGAGCATCCCTAGCTGAGTTCACACATCACCATGTTGGCAGCAGTTGACTGGGTGTGTATTTTAAGAAGTGTCTTATTGCAACATCTCTCAGAGGAAATTGCTTAATGGCCACTACGTGACCTCCGTCTAAGACAGACAGACAGACAGACCGACAGACAGGCAGGCAGGCAGGCAGGCAAGCATACAGACAGACAGCATCAAGGAAGGTAACACCAAGAACAAGCTTATTAGGAAAGCTGGTTCTGTCCTCGGTGTCACCCTGGACACTGATGGCCAATAGGAGGATG
>NC_139674.1:11865643-11868143 GCF_951799395.1 Argentina silus
CTACTACTACTACTACTACTACTACTACTTCTACTACTACTACTACTACTACCGTAAATGAATGCACTACTCAGCCCCTCTACCCTGCTGGGAAACCAGTGAACTACAATACCCTTCTACCCTGCTGGGAAACCAGTGAACTACAATACCCATCTACCCTGCTGGGAAACCAGTGAACTACAATACCCTTCTACCCTGCTGGGAAACCAGTGAACTACATCCCCCCTCTACTCTGCTGCAAAACCAGTGAACCTCACAATTCCTCCACACTGCTGCAGAACTAGTGTCACATCCCGAGCCAGGGTGAAGATGGTGTCAGCCTCCAAGGCAATAGAACTGAGCTGAAGGGTTGCTTTGTGCTGTCGATTGAAGGGTACTGTTTTGGAATCTGTCCTTGCTGTCATTCATACGGAGCGCCTTCACCCGATAGCATTTTCCTCATGAGACACAATGCTACTGCAAGGAGACGGGGCTACAAGATCAGTCTGTCTGAAAAAGCACCCAAAAGAAACTCCACATGACACTTCTAACTCATAATCCATCTCTGCTAATTAGTTTTAATACCATCACTTTGAAGTTAAACGAACGTTCAATCCATTATTTTGTGATGGAACTTCTTTTTTTCGGTCGAAGTACGCACGACTGTGTCCCTCCGCCCAGCACCTGCGGAGTGATACGTTGTAGCCACACCCTCAGGCTGAGACAGCATCGCAAGCGACAACAAGGCATCCCTCTGCATCTGCTGGATTGAACGCTAATTTAACTTCAAAGTGATGTTATTAAAAAAATCGAAAAATGAGCTTCTATGGACTGCCACCTCTTTATTATGAGTTGTCATGTGACATTCACACAGACTGAACTTGCAGCCCTGTGTGCTCGCAGTAGCATCACAAGGAGAATGCTATCATAGCATAGCTATGGTTAAAGAAATTCCGAACCAACCCTTTAAGTATCTCAGATACGGCCAACTTGCAGGACTATCGCTTCATGTGTATCTTTTATTCAGTGAAGTTCAGTGCAAAGGATGGCAGGAGAAGCCTGGGTTAAAGAGGCTTTGGAGAGGACCATGCAGCCTCAGACTGTGCATCACAGAAAGCTCCTTGAAGCCACAGAGAAAGCCCCTCTAAATCTGCCTCCATGCCATTTAGAAGAAGCCCCGGCTATGTTAGGCTCCGGCTGACCTAAATGTCATTGCAATATTTGACAGGGTGCTAGGCTGGCAGTGTTGGCCGTTGTCTGTCTGTCTGTCTGGTCAATCTGTCTGTCTGTCTGTCTGTCTGTCTGTCTGTCTGTCTGTCTGCCTGTCTGTCTGTCTGTCTGGTCTGGTCTGGTCTGTCTGTCTGTCTGTCTGTCTGTCTGTCTGTCTGTCTGTCTGTCTGCCTGTCTGTCTGTCTGTCTGTCTGCCTGTCTGTCTGTCTGTCCTACATTTCCCTCTAACAGACAGCTGGGTCTCTGATGGCAGGCCGTACAGGTAGCAGAAGGGTTAAATTACTCAGGAGTCTTTGTGTCTGCTCTGGTCTGTTCAGGCCCTGAGGCTGGTTTGAGCCTGTTATAGAGAAAGCACAGTACAGTACAGTACAGAAGAAATTGTAATCTGTTGATTATGTTATTTTTCATTTTAATTGTTCCACTTTTTTTCAATTCTTATTATTTGCTGACACAATGCAGTATGTTATGAGACTGCAAAAAGAGAAAAGAGAAAGCTTCCAAACTATGAAAACGTTTATATATGTGTTACTTTTTCATGTTTTTATATGCAATTTATTTTTTGGGACAATGACAATGTTAATCTCTTTATAGAATTGAAAACATTGGTGAAAAGGACATTGTTGGTATTGTGAGATTGAGAGTGGCACAGCAGAATTGTGAGATTGACAGAAGGGACAGATTTCTGGGTGATTCATTTTACAAGTCCAAGGACGAGGAAAACTGTGTCACTGCTCAATGTGTGTGTGTGTGTGTGTGTGTGTGTGTGTGTGTGTGTGTGTGTGTGTGTGTGTGTGTGTGTGTGTGTGCTGAACTCGTCAATGCTCAAGATTGAGCATCTGTGCCTGTGTTTATGTGTGTGTTTGTGTGTGTGTGTGTGTGTGTGAGTGTGTGTATGTGTGTATGTGTGTGTTTATGTGTGTGTTTGTGTATGTGTGTGTAAGAGACAGACAAAGAGAGAGCAAGAGCACTCAGGTACAAGCTTATGTGCCTGTGTTTATGTGTGTGTGTGTGTGTGTGTGTGTGTGCGCGCGTGTGCCTGTGCGTGTGCATGGGTATGTGTGTGTGTGCATGCGTGCGCGTGTGTGCGTTCCTGAGCGTGCGTGTGGGTGTGTGTGTGTGAGTGTGTGTGTGTGTCCATGGGGGTTGTGAAGTTCACATAGAAAGCGACCCATATTGAAACACAACACAATGCTGGCAGCTTCACCTGAATGGATTTCATCTGGAATGCGACGCTGTGTCTCTCCTGTGAAGAGGAAGGTCATTAACAAAGGGCCAGAGCCCTTTCTCCCTC
>NC_139674.1:11875643-11910643 GCF_951799395.1 Argentina silus
ATGCATGCAAATGTATACCCGTTTTCGGGGCAGGTTGAGCCAAGGACAGATCGAGGAGGGAGCCTACATTTTCACTGCTTCAGGGTGTAGGCCAGGCCCAGGACTCTCTCTGTATTCGAGCTCCCACACCCCCATATCATTGTTTGAAATGGAAATGTGTCATGATAAAAAAAACAGAAAAACGTACCCGATGAATTAAAGGTGAATGTAAATGAATGTAAATCAGAGCGCAGAGGAGGATGCCTCGGATCCCACACAGAAGCAGACAAAACCCCCCAAAAAAGCAAGATTAATTGCCCTTGTGTGTTTGTTATTTCTGCCCAGGTTGTTTGAATGGCCATTAGTCCTCCCTTTTTAACTGAATGTAATGGGCCCCCTTAGGATCAAGTGTGAGAGAAATGGCTGCAGGTCTGGTGGTGTGAGATATGTCCCTCTGTGCTTCTTGCGTCACCTCAAACCCGGGTTGCCATCGATCTTGTCGGCCATCAGGAAGTCGTGACGGAGGCAGGCGGGCGTTATTGTCCCCGTCTCTGTCGTTTCCTCCTGGACCACATCTGTCTGCCGGGGCTAATGGTCTGTGAACGACAGTGTCAGTCCTTCGTTACCGCAGACGGAGGCATTGAAGGATGGTTCTCTTCTGCTTTCTCAAGCAGGCTGCCGTTCGGGGAGAGAGGGGGGACTCCCTCAGGTTTTCAACTTTTCAAGGTTGCGCCCTGTCCTTCTCTACCTCAGGCTCGGCCCACGAGTGCTATGCACTGTGTGTGTCTGTGTCTGTGTGTGTGTGTGTGTGTGTGTGTGTGTGTGTGTGTGTTGATGGTGGTGTGTGTTGTTGTGTAGTAAAGTGTGTTTGTGTGTGGAGTGTGTGTGCGTTGTGTGGAGTGTATTGGTGGTGTATGTTGTGTGTGAGTGTGTTAGTGTTGGTGTTGTGTGGAGTGTGTGAGTGACTTGTGTTGTTGTGTGGAGTGTGTTAGTAGTGTGTGCGTTATTGTGTGTGTGTTGTGTGTGTTGATGGCACTGTGTATTGTTGTGTGGAGTGTGTTTGAATTGTATGTGTTGTTGTGTGGAGTGTGTTAATAGTGTGTGTGTTATTGTGTGGAGTGTGTTAGTATTATGTGTGTTGTTGTGTGGAGTGTGTGTGTTGTGTGTGTGTTGTGTGGAGTGTGTGGAGTGTGTGTGTTGTGTGTGTTGTGTTGTTGTGTGGAGTGTGTGTGTTGTATGTGTTATGTGTGTTGTGTGGAGTGTGTGTGTTGTGTGTGTTGTGTTGTTGTGTGGAGTGTGTGTGTTGTGTGTGTTGTGTGGAGTGTGTGTGTTGTGTTGTTGTGTGGAGTGTGTGTGTTGTGTGGAGTGTGTGTGTTGTGTGTGTTGTGTGTGTGTGTCCTCCAGGCGCCCGTCCTCCAGACGCCTCTCGAGCGTTCAGTGACCCGGCCTTCCAGATCACCCCTACAGCCAGGGAAACGTTGACTCATGGGATTTCTTCTGGGGCTTTGAGGTCACACACAAGGCCAAACAGCTGTAGGCTCCAAACGTTCACTCGCTTTACATTTCATTATCGTGGAGTGTATGAAAGTGTCTTTTTTTCTTTTTTTTTCAACAAATAATTGTATCGCCTTTAATTTTTTTCCTAGGATTATGCATCTTGGAAACACGACGATGGAGCACATTTGAAGAGAAAACATATTGTATATTGGCCTGTACAGTATGTGCAGTATATATAAAATACAATTATAATGCATGACACAGTAAAATCTGAGACATAATCATGTTTTCCTACCGGCTCACACAGACGTGTGCAGACATATCTACAAACTCATCTCAGCGGAGGGTTCGGGTCAAACCGTCAAACTGTACTGTCAAAAACACCCGTTGCACTGGCAGAAACAGAATCACGTCTGATTATGGATGGACACACCACAACAAAACAAATACAAGCCGCGGTAGAAAAAGGTGAACTCTCGGCCTCAACACATTCTACACGGCAGCTACGGGGGCTTCGCCAGCAACCCCCCCCCCCCCGCCGTGATGCTCCCCCGACATACCGCAGTCCCGGCATGTGCTCCGAGCATTTCAGATCAGTTCACATGGTTATCACAGAGGATATGAGAAGAGGGGAGACGAAGCAAATAGGATAGAAAATAACAAATATATTAAAAAAAATATGAACCCCAGCAGTAGAACTAGATTATGAGTAGAACCAAGTGACCTCATGTGAATGGCATACGAACTCTGTTTGGGTGCGTCGTGGCGTTGTTAATGGGAGAATTTCTCCCACGGTTCATTTCTCTCTTGTGTACCAAATGACAAGACATTTTCTCTAACATAAGCCTATCAAAGTAGGACTCAAGATTCTGCTCAGAAACCAGAACCGTGAAAAAAAGCAACATTACCATGATATTGTTCTTTCAAGTAAGAATCAAGGTTAGTATGCACGACAGAACACCCCCCCCCTATTTCTCCAGAAACATTGTTTATTCAGTAAATTTAAAATGGACTTAATGCAGTGAGATTTCATTGCTCGTAGCACACTGTTCTGTTCCGCATCGAAAATATTAAATATTTACTGTATACCATTCCTTCACATTGTTTGCATTGTTTGTCATCGGATGAAAGGAAAATAAAATAATTTGCCTGAAGGTTTTCAGGAGTTGTAAACTGCATCACAAATCAATGGCAAAGCTCTAAAAATCTATATAAGCCTTGTATACAAAATCATGTTTTTATAGATTAAGCCAGAACTTAGCAAACAGACAAAAGCAAAGCTGTTAATTCTTTGCATTGTAAACCCATCTATCTCCTGGGCAAGGACAGCATAGAAATACAAATCAAGGCAGAACAGAAGAAAATCAATTAAAGCAGAGGAGAGAAAATACTAGTTTGACTTGGTTGTATTACTTAAAATGAGAATCCGGAGAAATCTCCGCTCCACTCATGAGGTGGTCAGGATTAAGTTATTAAACCCTTGAGATTGCTTCTCTCTCTCTGTGTGTCCCCATGTGACATAACACCATCAAAGAAAGCCTTAGAGGATCCTCACACATACGCATACACATGTACACGCACACATGGTGGACGCACACACACACACACACACACACACACACACACACGCACACACACACACACACACACACACACACACACACACACACACACACATGGTGCACACACACACGCACACACACAACTGACTGCTGGCTAACCCCGTTCTGGCCAATGGGAGGCGAGGATACAGAGAGGGACGTTACATAACACTGCTGCCAAACTAGAGAGAGAATCCGTGTCAAGCCGGTTGCCCTGTGCCAGCCGTTCTTACTCCAAGAAGAAAGGCTCTAATGCCTGCTTCAAAACTCCGGGGCAAAATGAAGGGTCTGACCTCAGTTAGCTTCAGATGCTTCAGATGCTTCTGCTTCTGCTGTCTATTTTTCTATTGCTTTTTGGCCATGAAATTGGTGTATTATTCTTCTTTTTTTGGGGGGTGGGGATGGGGGGGGGGGGTAGGGGGAGTCTGGATCTCCCATATGAACTCATTAGGATGGAGTGTAGGGCAGTGTGTTCTATTGTGTGCGTGGTAATTTTCAATGTGAGGTGTAATGACATTCAGGAAGAGGAGCCAGAGTGGGATTTGAGCCAATGGAAATGTATGCCATTTATTCAGTTTATATTCACACAGAGTTGGCCCCACACACACAAGGCTGGCGTTCATACACACGCACGCGCACACACACACACACCACACACACACACACACACACACACACACACACACACACACACACACACACACACACACACACACACACACACGCATGCACTCAAGTAGAACAACAAGCCCTGAACTGATAAAAAAATCCTAGTCTGGTTGGCATCACATCAAGACAGTAAAACATAGTCTAATAAAACTAGCAAATCCCCAAATCCCTTCTTTAATTAGATTCAAAATAACTTCAAATATAATAACTCTCAGAACTTCACATCAAACATCCCAAAAACAAACTCATGGCACACTCTTCCCCGCCACGTAGCTTGTTTTGAAATTCCAAAAGCCTGTAACATAATAAGACTCGTTTGTTTCCCCCCCGTTACGTAAGCCTGTTTACCGGCACCCACAAACAGCGGTGCCATCATAGTAATGGGTCTCTCCAGAGAAGGACAAGAGACCACTGAGTCATGCTAACACTCCTTTAGTTGGTCTGAGTCATCTCTCCATTGGACAATAATACACCACTCATCCCCACTAGTTACTTTAACAAAAGCTAATCAGAGCTGGACTCTCGCCTGACTATTCAGAGCTCTATAGGACGGCCACTCAGATCACTTTTCTTTTGGTTTTATTACCGGTTGCAGTGAATGGCTGCTCATGATTAACAATGGATACGCAGTGTGCTGTTCAACTGTGGAGGTAGCACAGTATGTAGCACAGTATGTTAGTCATGTCCTTGTGACGAAAAATAAAAGCTGGTGAATAGCACTGAATTAATGAAAGGGAGAACAAATGAACAAATGTATCAGTGACTAAACCGAATAACAAATCAATGAATGAATCGCATAGATGTAACAAAAGGCAACCTCTAAAACAGATAGAATGATTGACACAAGAACGAGTCATTTGGAAGAGCATTCATATGAACACTGTCCCGGTCTATGCTTGCCTTAATCTCGGATCCCAGAATCTCTTACTCATCTCTTGATTGATTGTGATTCTGGGGGCGCAGGGTGTGAAAAGTGCTGTCGGAAAATGGAAGCAAGCCCACACCCCTCGAAACTTTTTGCCGTAGGCATCAGGCCGTAGGCATCGCCCTCCTCCTCCGCCCATGTTATTGGAAACATGGACTTAGCTGTTAGCATTTAGCAATTAATTCAATTATCTATTTATTTTTATTTTTTAATCCGGTTGAAATCCCTGCCTCCATTTGAAGCACTCGATTCTCGATTCGTCAGTAGAATCCACCTGTCGCCGGCGAAATTTCCCCCGGATCACCGCCTCCAATCAGCACTTTTCGATGGGCAGACTCCATTTACTGCATTTAGAAATGGAGAGTCTGACTCAGGGAGACCATCCTTGCCTCAACCCCAACCGCAATCTCAATCTCCTTCACAGGGTCATAAAGCTCAGGTGACATGCCTGTCTCTAAGTCCTGTTTGGTTTTCCAAGGCACGACCGGCGGGGAATCACAAACATGGTGTCAGCCTCCTCTCTGATGAGGACAAAGCTGTGTTTTCTCCTGCCTCTCCCAAGTTCGCCAAACCATCACATCCTGCGACGGCCATATTGATTTTTTTGCTTTGTTTTTTTGTTGTTTGTTGTTTTCTCCCCTCCGCCCCTGTGAGTCCTTGTTGCCGACGCCGACGGAGCGCTGACAGAATTCAAATAACTACATCAGGCTTTTCACGATGTGACTTGTGGAGGTAACATCAAGGTACGCTATGACCCAGACCTGGGACAAATCGTATTTGAAGTCCTTTCAAATACTTTGATTGCTTGCTTGAGGTTGCTTGGTGCCAGACGGTGGGGAAATTGGTTCAGTTTCACCAGGTAAACACAATTAAGCAGGCTAAGTATTTGAAAATGATCTGTTTTGATCTACATTGACATTGTACTTCTGCTAACGACGTTATCCTATCACATTTCTTCCCACTGAGATTGATAACAAAATAACATCATATTACAAAAGTACAAAGAGTTAAACACAATGAACTTCTAGGCTACTTATTTTGTCTACATAAGACATTAGTGGCCCTACCTGTGCTTGTGTAATCTTCGCCTACTATATACTGTATCTTTGCCATTTCTCGGTTGGTCCAAAGAATCAGCAGCTCCCATGTCACTTCATTTCATCTCAACACAACCCCCCCCCCCTTCCACCTAGACAGCTTATACCCATCCAATCATTTCAGATCTACAGTACACAAGTGTTAAGTCTGAAGGGCAAAGGGGCTCGGGGTCGGTTTCCGGATAGGGCCTAAGCCTCTGGTGTATATCGACACTCCGACAGATCCTTTACCCTACCTGTGTTCATCTTATCCATGCCTATCTGTCTCTGTCACATGTCCTGCTTGGTAGAAAGGATACAGGATTCGGGAACTTCCTCAGTCATCTTCATGCCTCTGGGCCTATCAATCGTCCTCTGGACACGAGGATCCTTCCTGATCCTCTCCTCGGTGCATCAGCTAGCCAGGTCAGTGGGCGAAAAGGAGAGATGCGAGCTTGAAAAGAACTCCCTGCATGCAGTCTCCACACAGCAGCTCTGCTGTAGCCTCCACTCTGTAATTACCAGCAGTGCAATCAGCGGCCTCGTTAATTTTCCCCCGACTGACAACCGCTGACGGCTCAATTGCAGGAAATGCATCGCTCCAACTTCATAAGTAAATGGAACTGACACACACACACACACACACACACACACACATGCATGCACGTACGCACACACACACACACACAGATACGCACACATATTTCTTACCTTAGCATGGCACGCACGCACGCGCACACACACACGCACGCACACACACACACACACACACACACACACACACACACACACACACACACACACACACACACACACACACACACACACACACACATCCCCAACACGTGTCTGTTCTCCACCTCTGCATTGGTGTTTATCCAACACGATCAATGCCGGTACAGTGTCTGTACAGTATGTGCTGCAATCCAACATGGTTCTGTGGGGAGCTAACATTGGAAAACGGTTGGTGTTTATCTGTTTGCGCAGTGTCCAGTGTCCAGTGTCCAGTGTCCAGTGTCCAGTGTCCAGGGTCCAGTGTCCAGTGTCCAGTGTCCAGTGTCCAGTGTCCAGTGTACTGTGTAAATAACTGAGAGATATTCAGCTATGTGAGAGGAGAGATGCAGAACCCTCTATTTAAATTCGCAGTTTTTTTTCCACTTTCATTCGACCTCGACACAGAACCTCGGTAACTCCTTCTGATATCAACAGTTTGTTTTTTATAAGAACCCAGGAAGAACGCTGAACGTCCGATATAAGCTAATAAAACCAATCAACGGCAAACTGATCTGAAGCGTCTCTCGGTAGACATCCAGCAGCCAAAGTAATTGAGGTGAGTGAGAGGGAGCCGTTGGCCCGAGTAAATAGGTCACTTAATAGGTTGTTTACTGCCTGATCAGACATGATGCATGAGAGAGCACAGCGAAGAAAGTCCCGGCCCTGGTATGTCAGAGAGTTTACTGAAATAGAGCAGGGAGAGACCATCTGAAATACAGGAACCACACACTGTTGGTAGAGAGCTGGTGATCTACAGCAGGGGAGGCTGGTGGAGGTAGGAATCAGAGGACGGGCTCATTGAAATGCACGGAACGGAATGCATTACAATGAGCACCGTCCTCCGATTTCTATCTCCACCGACCCACCCCTGAACCTCATACCGTTCCATGCATTCCAATGAGCCCCTCACTCCGGTGTCTGCCTCCACCGGCGTCCACAGGTGCACACGAAGGAGATTGTTCGGATAAGGAAAAAAGCTGCATCTTAGGGTTGTTCAATCTTCATACCCTCTGTTGAGGGTAACAGCCAAGGGCTTTTTTTCAGTATAAGCTGGTTCGATGATATTCTTATCACCACAGCCAGTGAACTTTAAACGGGGGGGGGGGAGGGGGTACGTAGAAATGGCACTTGCGTTAAAAGGAAGTCAGAAAGGCAAGTTACCCTGGGTCGCCATGGCAACAGAAATATCACTGAGATGGGTGCCCTTTCTCTACCCTTTTAACGAAACCCATTTAAACAGGGGAACAAAAAAAAAATAGGATGTTATTTGTATGATTACGACGTCGGTATTCATTTGTGTCATTAAGATTGGAGATGCCATGCAGTAAGCCTACATGTATGAAAACACAGATAACGGTGAACCTCAACGAAAATCAACAACGGTATACATGTCGATCTACAGCTCAATCTAGCTGAACACTTGTTCACACAGGAAGCTTGTCGTGGCACTGAAGAGCATCACAAGAAATCATCGCCTTCGTTTCACTGGTTCAACCATCTGCTGTGCTATTAGCATGTTAGCATTAGCATGTTAACATGAAAGCAGCAACCGGAGAGAGAGAGAGAGAGAGAGAGAGAGAGAGAGAGAGAGAGAGAGAGAGAGAGAGAGAGGAGCAGCAGGCTTTACTGGCTTGTATTCTATTTACACAAACCAAAGGGCGAGGGAGGAAGTCCTGGGTTTCATCTTTGGGAGAAGAGGCCGGGGCGGGTGAGGTCCTGGAGGGATGGGGAATATGCTTACAACCCAGTGCAACACCATGGATTGCAATCTGCCCTCTTTGTGCAGCTCTCTCAGAAATCCCATTCCACCTCAAAGCGCCCAATCTACCCATGCATGTGTACCGTGGCCATTAAAACCAAAGAGACAACACACACACACACACACACACACACACACACACACACACACACACACACACACACACACACACCACCCCATTACCTCTCCCGCTCTAAAGATGTCTGAAAAGCAGCAGTAAGCAGCAGTAATACAGCAGTAAGGGCAAAAACACCATTTGCTATTTTAGGGCTTTCAGGCTTTTTTTTTTTTTCCAGGAAAAAAACCAACTGTTCCAAACACAACAAAGTATGGCGTTTGAGAATGATCAGGATAATCCTGATCATCACGATTGTGCTCATCACATGTGATGATAACATGACATTTCGGGCCATGACAGGAAACCTGATGAGGTGTCAATCCCACAGACATGGACCCCCCCCCCCCCCCCTACCCCCCACCCCCACCCCCACACACACACAGACAATGATTAACTGTGAGGTTACTCATCAGCAGGGAACACATAAGATCTCTGCTGAAAAATCTCTATCTCACCAGCACTTTATAAACTCCAGCACTTTATAAACACTACATTTCATCACTGAGACACCTCTGAGCTCTCATCACTTGCCTCTAAAGAATGCCCATCAATAAAACAGCAGGTGTCGAAAAATGGAACAGTCTGTTTCACTTTTGAAGCATAAATGCCAGTCCTATTCCCATCTAAAAAAAACAAGGTTCCTACCATATAATTTGTCTTTGTTAGATGAAAAAAAAGTATATATATATATATATATATACACACACACAGTACCAGTCAAAAGTTTGGACACACCTTGCCAAGAGTGCTGTCCATATGTGTTCCTTCATAGTTTTGATGTCTTCAATATTAATCTACAACGTAGAAAATAATAAAAATAAAGAAAAACCATTGAATGAGAAGGTGTGTCCAAACGTTTGACTGGTACTGTATATATATATATATATATATATATATATATATATATATATATATATATATGAACAATAAAGCGGTTAGGATTGAATGCGATGCATCATGCATTCAATTCAGATTTGACACTTCTACCAATTTGAAAGAGGAGTGTGAAAGTTCAGTGACATCATTTCACAACGTGATCAAAACTACACTGAGATGAATTAATTACCCTTTTAATGTTATCCAACTGTCATAAATGTCTCTCGATGGGTGTTTGTTGAGCATCCTCGTCGCCTCGTCAACAGACACCATGAGTAGATAATTACAGCGTGTCAGTCCATTGCAGAGGCTTGTGATGCTCATCTCTGCATGACTCAAAGATCCAATCCTTCGGACCAGTACCCACCATCAGTATAATTACTTACCATTATGTGTATACCTTTTAATTACTATTTTTGTCATATAACTGTTTCGTGAATTTCTGTTTGGGATGAGGGTGTAGTATTTTTATAATCCCATTTTCGGTTTCCTAACTTCACCCGCACTTACACACTTACAGTATCATGTGCTTCTATACTATTTACTGTGTGAAAACAAAACTTAAATAATAATTAAATGAAGAAAGTCACACTGTGCAACACACAAGGACCAGCTGCCCTTCTTGTTTTCCTCAGGCGGTGGTTCAGACCCTGTTAAGTATTTAACATCCAAAACATTAGCACAAAAGCCATGGGACAATCCATTTGTCATGTCCTCACACTGGGATTCATTACAGGCCATCCAAAGGCCCTGCTACAAAGGCACCAATCACTTTTAAAGGGTCCCTTTCTTCCCTGTTTTCAAAGGAAATATTTTCAGTGTATAATTAATCTTTGGAAAAAGATGCTTTTGTGCTATTTAGTGGGCGTGGATGACTCTGTCGCCACATTTGTCGTAGGTAATACAAGAATAATGTCCCTTGGGCCAAACTTGGGGCACGAAAAACGGGCCTTTTCTGTTCTCTCTCTCTAAACAACAGTTATAAACAGATGACCTTACTGTAATACTGCCTATCCTTGACTAAATTAGATATGTTGACGGTGCAGTTTGAAATTATATAATCAAACACACAAACAGTGCCCATCTGAAGCCAAATAGTTGGGGACAGATGACCACCAGGAGGACCACCACCAGGAGGACCACACCAGGAAGACCACCACCAGGAGGACCACACCAGGAAGACCACCACCAGGAGGATCACAACGAGGGGGACCACCTCCGCCTTCTCACAACCCCAGATCTTACGTGGTTCAGTCCAGCCCTCAGACCTCAGTGTGCCTGCCGCCTGGTAATTGATCAGTACCGGGACGAGCGGATATATAGAAATGAGAGTGTTTGTCTAACGGATCAGGAGAGTACCATTAATCTCCCTGAGAGCGTGTTCTGCATTGTAATGTGCTCCTCAGCTCCACACACACACACACACACACACACACACACACACACACACACACACACACACACACACACACACACACACACATTCACCCACCCACACACACACACACACACACACACACACACACATTCCGACATGGCCTATTAATCCTACTAGGGAAGGGTGGCAAGGGGAGAGAGAGGGCGGAGAGAGAGAGAAGGGGGGGGGGGGGGAGGGGGTATGAATGGGTCAGGTAATGGCATGGCAGTCTTACAAGGTCAATATTTTAGTTTGGCTGTTGCTGTCCTAATTAAATTACAGGGAGAGCGGCACGCTGCGCTGCATTGCATGCGAGCAGAGAGGATGCGAACCCCGCGAACCCCCCATCGCGCCATATGCCAATTAATCTGCGGCGCGCTAGGTGAATACGTAGCCCAGCGTGTCAAGTAGAGGAACACAAACGGATGATTTGGACGAGTTTCAACATGTTTTGTCTCCCAGTGACAGGGCTACTGTAAGTGGATGAGTGGAGGAGGGAGGGATGATTTCAATCCATACTAGTGGGCCGGGAGGTTAGCCTTTCATAGTCAACAGCACAGCACAGCAAGTCTATGTGGCCAAGGTGCAGCGTATTTGCTGCAGACCTTCTGGACTGTAGATTTGTTTGTTGAGTTCTTTTGTGAACTCATGACATCATGACCTAGGACGTAGAGATATTGGAGCACATATTGGTGGATCTCCGGGAAGAGGAATCAAGGTCTCAGTGTTCAAAGTTCACTTAATTTTGACAGTTTTGGTATCTACAGTATGTCTACAGTATGTCTACAGATTTCATGTGTGCAAAAATATGTGAACCTCTTCAGTCAATAGCTTGTGGCACCTCCATTAGCAGAGATAACTTGGAGTAAACGTCTCGTATAGCCACTAATCAGTCTCTGACATCTGTTTTGAAGGATTTTTGCCCACTCCTCCTTACAGAACTCAGCCAATTGAGTGCACCTCGATTGGATTTATGCCAGAACTTTGACTTGGCCAGTCCAAAACACAAATCTTCGTTCTCCTGAGCCATTCTTTGGTAGATTTGCTTGAATGCTTTGGGTCGTTGTCTTGTTGGAAGACCCATTTTCAGCACAGCTTTATCTCCTTGACTGATGGCTTGACGTTCTGTTCAAGGATCTCCTGGTATACCTCAGAATTCATGGTTCTCTTAATGATGTGGAGTCGTCCAGGTCCAGAGGAAGAAAAGCAGCCCCAGATCTTGACATTCCCACCACCATGCTTGACTGTTGGGATAAGGTTCTTTTGGTGGTAGGCAGTGTTGGGTTTTCGTCAAACATAGTGGTTTTGATTATGACCAAAAAAAGTCAATTTTGCACTCATCTGTCCAGAGAACAGAATTCCAGAAACCTTCAGGCTTGTCCAGGTGGTCTCTGGCAAAGTTAAGACGGGCAGTTTGGTTCTTTTTTGACAGCAGAGGCTTCTTCCTAGTAACCCTCCCATGAATGCCATTTCGATTCAGTGTTCTTCTTATTGTTGAAGCATGCACGGTTACCTGAGATGCAGCAAAGGAGGTCTGCAAATCTCTAGATGTTATGTTTGGGTTGGCTTTTACCTGATTTATTATTTTTCTTGTGGCTCATGGGGATATTTTGGAAGGCGTCCAAAGTTACTGCCATGTTAAATTCTCTCCATTTGTAAATGATTTGCCTCACAGTGGATGGAGACTCAAATCTTGTTGATGATTTTATAGCCTTCCCCAGACTGATGTGCTCTCACTACCCTCTTCCTGATGTCCTCTGGGATCTCCTTTCCTCTCGGCATGGTGTGTTTTGCATTCACCTGTATGGGTAACACAAAACTGACCTGGTATCTTATCTCTATTTATCAGAGTCCCACCCAAACTCTTTCCTAAAGATATCTCATTTGATTGGTTCATTTGGTACCCAATTATTTACTCACCTGATTCTACTTTCCTACTTGGGTTAGGGTTTAACCAATGCAACTTCACTTATTTTTGCACCTGCACTAATTTCTTTAGAATTAAATTGTTCTACTACACGCATGATTTCCTCTAAACCAACATATGGAATTGGTAAATATAAACCTATTATGTCAGATAAAAAAAGACTGGTTCTGATTAAATAAAGATTTCATGGTAAAAACTAAAAAAATTGCACAAGGGGTTCACACACTTTCAAGCAGCACTGTATGTCTCATTAAAGTGTAGACTTCAAACAAGCATAGCTAATGAGCTTGAGTGAGATATGTCACGGTTATTAGTCTAATTGTCAGATTGGAGCATAATCAAAGGATTTGAAGCAAGGATAAATGAACGAAAACAACCTACCATTAGTCTGTGAGTGTGACAAGGTCACTCAATGATTGATTAATTACATTTCCAGTAGCTCGTTACAGTATTTCTTAAAAGCAGCATTATTTATAATGTGAAGAACAGCTTATTGAGAACAAGGCTCCAGGCTACTTAAAACAATAGAGGGTCCTATAACATGCTAAGCAATATGGCCATAGCAACAGTATCACATTGCTACAAAAGATAATACAAAGATATTACAAATACAAATTATCTACAAGAAATAACATTAAAGAAAAGCATACATGAGAAACGAAATCATCCACACCAGCAGACCATATTAAAAAAGAGATTAAGTAAAGTGCTTCATTATAAAGGGAATAAAGCAGCAATGCGATTGGCCAAGATAATCAGGAAATACAGTCGTATCATCTGACCAGGACATACGCGTCACAACAATTATCTGATCGCTGCTGGAAGTAACATGGCTGCCATGCCCGAGTTATCTGTCGTAACAGCGACGCTGTGGGTGCTCTTTCTCTCCCTCATTCCCCCAGCCGAGGCGTTTGACGGAGGGGATGCAGTCGCGCTGTTGCTGGGAGTGACAATATCGCTTGTGGGAGTTTGCGCTGGCCTTGGCTGGTACGCACGAAAGAGAAACGGACAGTAATGATTCACCTAAACGCTCCCGTGGGGATCGGTGTTGGTTTGCATCCTGCAGCGCTCTCCCTTTACGTTCCTGGGTCATTTGTTTGATTTTCTGGCTCAATATGTGTGTCCAAATGACTGACAAAGAGTCGTGTGCCTTATTGGAAACAAACTGACACGCGAGTGTGTGTGAGAGCAGGGGATTTGCGGGGACAATGTTAGCCGACAAAACCAGGAAGTTGGAAACAAGGAACTGTTCAAGAACCCTGCTGATTTGCGGGAATCCATGACCAAACAGATCATAAAATACTGTGGCGATGTTGTATGGTCTTGTGACATCAAATGTGAACAAATCCTTATACTCTACCTTAAATTGTACCCATGGCACTGATAACCCTAACCATAACACTTAATGCTGAATTGGTTTACTGAATAATTATAATAATTATATTTGTTACAAGGTGTGTGATGACCTGTCACCAAAATGGAGAAACACCATCAAGTATTATTTTCACCATTGCAATGACACTATAGCCATTTGCTTTGATAGAAATGTCAATAAAAAATACCTTTATTTAGTGGAAAGTGTGTGTCATGAGTCCTTTATTTTACACGTGTGAATGAACAGTCACTCAGTTATAGAAGTATATTGATAGGCCTACACTGTCATCATGTTCAATTGAATTTGTACCTCTAATATTTGGACATTGTGGAAAGTCCATTTTAGCTGTAGTGCACAAGCAATGTAGTGCAAAAATAATATGTATGCCCTATGCTTCATTAACAGCTTGTCAATTATTTAAAGGCAGTCTTAACCCGAGGTGAACTGAACTGCTACTCGCTTTAACCCCCTCCGCTGCAACACTGCAAAGCATTATAGACGCATTTTCTCAAAATCACATTTCACATCATACTACTTATATGAAATGTTTGGTCTCTGCCTCAAAATCATAGTTGGGTGGAGCGTAGGAGAAGGAGCCGCCGAATAGGCTATAGGTAATACTCTTATCAATCGACAAGCCGGCTTTAAGTTTCTCAAAGCCCACATTATGGGCACATGAATTAGCCAGCATTTTTTGCAATGAGAACAGATGAACCGGTGGCACTATTCTCCCGACTGTATGACTGATGAAGGAGACGGGAGACTCGTGATGCTGCCCCTATTGAGCAGATGTTGCCGTGAGAGACGAGGCTGCTGCAACAAGAGACAAGACGCGTCTTGGATCACAAATAGGATCAGTGCGCATGCTCCGTCCGTTCCGTTTACTGTATATTCACAGTTGAAAAAGGGCAAGCAACAAACCAAGCTTTTTTACAGCAAAGTGACTTCTGCCATGTAAATAACCTCAAGGGAAACACAAAGGAATATCAACAGGTATGCTTTTAATTGATATCTTAGCTGTCCATTCGATTTTATTGGCCTTGTGTTCTGTGGCTTAGATTCCAGTCAATTCATAGCGGGTAGGCTACTTGGAAATTGTTCTGCTTAATGGACGTGCGGATTCGCTACACTGTATGTTCAATCTAACATTGCACGGTCAGAAATGAAACGAGGATTATTGTAACGCATACTTTTAATCGACGAAATTCCAACCTAAATAGATGGATAATGCTCATAAAAAAACGCTCTTCGGAGATGTAAACGATGCGTAAAAACGCACAGTTAAAATGGACAATATTCAGGAAATACAGTGCGACATAAATAGGCTATGTTTGATATATAAATAGGAAATATGCGAATATGCCCTACTCTTGCATAGCAACAGAGTATTTCATTGTTTATACCATTCGTATTTGGATCGAAATGCAGAATTGCAATGGATTTTGATGTAATTATTGATTACCGTCAATAAACAATTTCTGTCAAATAGCATTTTCACAAAATGATGTTCTACGTGAATTTATTGGTTTTGTGGTATAACAAACTCGCCTTTTGTCGAAGCTGAGCTTGCAAAATAGATCAAACCTCATATGCTTAAACGCCTTAAGCATATGAATATAGCTTATTAACGTCCGCTGAGTAATTCCAGTGAACCGTTAATCAGACAAAACATGGATGCTTTATTCTGTATGCGCCCTCCGTTAATTTTCAACAATGCATGAACGCACGGTGAGTTTATTCGAGGCATCCCCTGGTCCGATACATCAATTCTGCAGGGTCTTTGGGTGTGATCAACAGCTTTCCTGCTGCATTTCTATAAATGTTTCACACGTTTTACGCCGTGATAAACCTACCTAACGTCGAATTCAAACCTTTTGTTTACCGCTTTTCTTCCAGACATGTGAATATGTGTCGCATTTGAATGTTAACCGAACATTGGCTTTTCCTAATAATTCATGTATTTTCTCTAACGTTCCGTACTTTCTATAAGGGCAGCCCATAAACGAAAGTCTATCGTTTTTTTTTTTTTACCAGGATCAATGCTTGTGTCTTTATCGAGCTCTCTAGACGAACTATTAAAGCTATAGGGCAGAGTTGTGCACTGACTGCCTGCCTGCCTGCATGCCATTATAAATGCAATAAGCAATTCAACTGAAAAATTGAAAATAAATGACATATGCAAAGGGAAATGATTGTTTATGATAGCCTATACTCCAGTTAGAAAGAGAGGCAGTGTAATGAAAAACATTGCAGCTATTCTGTATGAGTGAATCCTGATCGGTGGATGGTATTTTTCAGGGATTTTTTTTAGGTGTGATGAGACAAAGGAACAAAGGATGCCTTAGAAGAGAGGCTGCTTATAAGCCTGGAATCTGCTTCAAAGCACACCAAATGGATCTATCGCCTCCCCCTGCCTCTTCCAGATCATGATACTTGGCTGAAGCAATTGTCTATCTTTATGATCCCTCCTCCATCTATGGCGAACTATAGCCATGCAGGGGACCACAACAACATCTTGCAGAATGTCTCTCCTCTCGCCACTTTCCTCAAACTGACCTCCCTGGGTTTCATCATCGGAGTCGGCGTGGTCGGCAACCTCCTGATCTCCATCCTGCTGGTCAAAGACAAGAGCCTGCACCGCGCGCCCTACTACTTTCTGCTGGACCTGTGCGCCTCGGACATCCTGCGCTCTGCCATCTGCTTCCCCTTCGTCTTCACCTCCGTCAAGAATGGATCCGCCTGGACATACGGCACGCTCACCTGCAAAGTGATCGCCTTCCTGGGGGTGCTGTCGTGTTTCCACACCGCCTTCATGCTGTTCTGCGTGAGCGTGACCCGCTACCTGGCCATAGCCCACCACCGCTTCTACACCAAGAGGCTGACCTTCTGGACGTGCCTGGCCGTCATCTGCATGGTGTGGACGCTGTCGGTGGCCATGGCCTTCCCCCCGGTGCTGGACGTGGGGACGTACTCGTTTATCAGAGAGGAGGACCAGTGCACGTTCCAGCACCGCTCCTTCAGAGCCAACGACTCCCTGGGCTTCATGCTCCTGCTGGCCCTCATCCTCCTGGCAACCCAGCTTGTCTACCTCAAGCTAATCTTTTTCGTCCACGACCGCCGGAAGATGAAGCCCGTCCAGTTCGTGCCGGCGGTCAGCCAGAACTGGACGTTCCACGGGCCCGGGGCAAGCGGCCAGGCGGCGGCGAACTGGCTGGCGGGGTTCGGGAGAGGCCCCACCCCGCCCACTCTGCTGGGCATCAGGCAGAACAGCAACGCGGCGGGCCGGAGGCGCCTGCTGGTGCTGGACGAGTTTAAGACTGAAAAGAGGATCAGTAGGATGTTCTACGTCATGACGTTCTTCTTCCTCACTCTGTGGGGGCCCTATCTGGTGGCTTGTTACTGGAGGGTGTTTGCCCGGGGACCCGTAGTCCCTGGGGGGTATCTGACGGCGGCCGTGTGGATGAGTTTCGCCCAAGCGGGGGTCAACCCCTTCATCTGCATCTTCTCCAACAGGGAGCTCAGGCGCTGTTTCAGCACCACACTCCTCTACTGCAGAAAATCCAGGTTACCAAGGGAACCTTACTGCGTTATATGAAGGCTCGGGTTGTCGGTTGTTGTTTTTTTCTATCTCTCTCTCTCTCTCTCTCTCACCCTGATTGATCTTGATTCTTGATCCGGGGTTCGTCCATGCAGTCGTTGTACAGCTCTCCTCTTCATCCCTCCTGTTTCTCTTCCTCCTCCTCCTCCTTCTCCTCTTCCCTCTCTTTTAGAGGCAGAAGCTGGACTGTCTCACAACCACAATGCTTGGTTTATGTGATTGAACATCAAAGATGGAGGTTGAAGGGAATGAAATAAGCAGGAAGCAGAGAACATCTTCTGTGTTTATGTTCTAGTAAACAACTGCAGTGGAAGGCCATTTAGAAGCAGAGAAGCAAAAAATAAAAAAAAAGAATCATCGACAAAACAACAAATACAAAGGACTGACCCCCCTTGCTTTGGATATTTTGAAGATAATTCTGTGAGGTATAAAATACAAAAAAAAAAAAAAAAAAGGATGAAAAAAAAAAATTTAAACAAAGAAACGATTACCTCTTAAGGAATCACTGGAATTGTTTTACATTTAAAAGTTGCACTAAAAAGAAGATGTAAAGATGCTTTTTTTTTGATCAACAGTTGCATTGCAAGGACAACTTGTTTTTTTTTCCTCCAAACTAAACAATGAATGCTTTGATTTGCAACAGACTTCACAATCGCTGTAAGTAAAGCAAAACATGTTGGGTGACAAACTGTTGGAATACACCATCACAAGAGGATAAAATTGGTTTTAATGTAAGTGATATCTTTTTCATTTTTGGGGGGGGCCTCACGATGGGAATAACAATGTGTGGTTTTGAAGTTGCAACTTTAAACTAGAAATTATTTCTTGTAGTTTTACGATCCATATGTCCCTACTGTCTGACATTGTTATTTTCTTATCACATTTTACTAAGAAAAAAAATAAATGAAATGATGTTTGGAAAAAAACGTTGCTTTTGAGAACAACCTTGTGCTTAAAAAAGACAGTGAAGAAATAGTTAAATGTGTCATATCCATGTTACCTAAACACTGACATATTGTTACGGTATTGTTGAAGCCACTCCAGGTGTTCTTGCCTTAATGGTTCTGATATTGTCATGTTTTTTGGTTGTTGGGTTTTCTCATTCGCTCCTGAAAAGTCCCCAGACACAGAGGGAGTGTGTTCACATCAATGTGAAGTGCATGTTCATTTTAAAAAAGCTGGTCCACTTTCATGATTGAGCATCACAGGCCATACACTGAGCAGTCCATTTTTATTCCGCAATGGTTTGCTACACCCCACAGAGTGCTCAGAGCACAGGGAGCTTGTGTGTGTGTGTGTGTGTGTGTGTGTGTGTGTGTGTGTGTGTACGTGTGTGTGCATGTGTGCGTGTGTGTGTGTGTGTGTGCATGTGTGCGTGTGTGTGTGTGTCCGTGTATGCTACAGTATGAATCAGACAACTGTCACTTCAAGACCAGAGCCTTAGTATGAAATCTTGCACAATTTGTAAAAAATGTAAAAGGAAAAAAACATTGAAGGCACACGTCTTGTTTCTACTTTCCCTACATTTGCTCTCTACTGATTGTTTTCAATAACTTACTTTTTCTCTTGTGGCCATTTTAATATTTATTCTGTATTCTTTTTGTATATTATAGATAGATTGTGTGTAAGTATGTGAGTCTTTCATTTTGAAGTCCCGAATGTGAGTACAGTTTAAGTTAGGATTGCATTTGCTGAAAGTTAAATGTGTAATCTGTTGCTTACATTTTTGAAAATAAAATTTTACATTTTGCAAACCTGTTTTTTTCCCCTCTCACTGACAGAGATGTAATGTTTGATTTGGTTTGTTATCAAAGACATTCCATGGTGATTTAGAAATCAAAAACTCTAATCTGATGATGGCAATTACAGACACACTACTTTTGATTTCATCTGATCATCTTTGTGACGTTTAAACAACTAAAATCATCTAACCAAGTCAACATGGTACAGTATGGTGACATAAACATCGATTGCTGATGTAACATGATGTAAAATACATCCATTTTATTGTTTAAGACGTTCACCAACAATATGTATTGATTGATATTGAATATGCTATGTGCTTTGTGCTGAAGACCATTCCATTCATTCTTTTATCTTTACGCTCTTGTGGTATATTTCTCCAAACATAATTCAATAAGAAAATGACCTTAACCCAGTTGTCTGCAAACACAAAAGATGAGGCTGGAAAGCATAAAAAACCTCTCTTGTAAACAAGCCAGCCAACTTGCATAGGCGCATCTGACCTGAAAATCTTTTAACTCATTCGGTGCCGAGGGTAATAAAGCCGCCCAAATTGTCAACATTCTAGAGTGCCAAGGGTGACTTTATTCACCAAAAATGCATCAATGGTGATGCTTCATGTTGTAGCCAATCAAAGCGTTGTTACTAGGTAAATACCGCATAAACACTCTCTAGGGGGTGAGTGTTCCGGAATTCTTTGGCAGTTAGTGAGTTAAGGGCCTTACCTTGCATTGCAAGGTAAGCAATTACTGCTTTGTTTGGAACTATGTCATTGCGGTGCTAAACAGGCACCAGGCCAAGCCCAGCACTAGGACCTAGTTGTATGTGATGGTTGTCCTAGCCTGCCATCATTAGCACCCACAAGATGTTGATATGTTCATAACATGAGGCTGTCAGGAATACAGTAGATCACGCAAGAAACGGCCTAGTTTCCAACACTTAATGTTTTATGGAAACCCGACAATGTTGACAGATTACGAAAGGTAACAAGGAGTCAGGTCTTACCTCATGTAACACAAAGATGGGGGTTTGGTGTTCGCTATGTGGCTGTGTGATTCTAACTGTGCTACTTAGCAGGTGGGCAGGATGTGGTGTTGATCGTCACCTGTTTCAGGTGCATTTTGTCCCATATTGTCCTCATAATGAAACCTATGAGTCTCAGGCCCCTGTTCAATCCATTTTAAATAGTGGTTTTCCAGAATAAACTTGAAACATTGTTTTTGTTGCCTCACCAAAAAAATTAATGTGTGTTTTCATATATCATCTACAAAACAGTACTTATGAAACTGAAACAGTGCTTACTGCATTTATAAGTGGTGTCTTGCTGCATAAGAAGAGTCATATGTTGAGTTGTCCAATATGTGCAATTGATCGAATTAGGCCCTTGGATGTTGGCCTATTTCTTCACATCTTAAGTTGAGTGCACTAGGATCTCTGATCTGTTATTTCCTTTTACCAGTTCAAGCTTTGAGACTGAAAACTAAATGCTGGTGGAACAGCAAGACATGGTGTTGCATAAAATGCAAGGTTTTTTACCTCCCTCAAGAAATATTAACAATAATATATTTAAAGGGTTGTTTGATCAGTTGGGATGTGATAGTATTTGACTGATTAGATATTTACTATTGCCAATGGTGTGTTCAAATGAAAGGGGGAAAAACACGCACAGTATGACATAAAAAAAAAAAAAAAAAAGAAGCATGTTCCCTATTTGATGGTGACACAGTACTTTTTCATTAATGATCTGACAACATGGTATATTCTTGTAATGAAAGACAATATTCTAATGAAATACCACTCTGTGTATCTCAATCATGATGTTGATGTTGATATTATTTATAACCTAATAGGCTGCCAATGGATATGAAAATCTTCTTATTTACAGTCATAATTCAAATGCTACAGAATAAATACCATCTGTTGACGGTGTCACGGTCAGGTTTTGCGGTTGGAGATATCATCTCCAGCAAGACTTTGCACAGTTGAGTGTCTTTTTATTTGTAAATAATGCATGCCAAGCCTTAATTAAAGCACACGATGGGTATTTTGCCTTGGAAGCACTCAGAAATTAAAAACAGCCTAGAAAAGGAGTGGAACGGAGTTGACATCTCATCCAGCCTTTGACAAGCAATAACAATTACAGCCCATCTCAGCTCCTTCTTCTTCTTCTTCTTCTTCTTCTTCTCCTTCTCCTTCTTCTTCTTCTTCTTCTTCTTCTTCTTCTTCTTCTTCTTCTTCTTCTTCTTCTTCTTCTCTGTCTTCTTCTTCTTCTTCTCCTCACGCTTCTTCTTCTTCTCATTCTTCAAGTGTTGTACGGCACACAGCCTTGTGTGGCCGTCTGGAGACGCTGCTATTCATTGTATGGTGGCTCTTGTGTGTTTATTACCCACAATGCATTGCTCAGGGCACCTAGAGCAGTGGAGGGCTACTCCATTACTTGGTTGTTAGCAGGGGCTGTAAAGCGCGACATGGGGCCACAAGGTCTCTGATTCCATCAGCGTACTATCACATACATGGCTAACTGTTATCGATGTGCCTTTGGTGTGCAGTGCTGAGGGAGTTGTGGTGTTGTTCCTGCTAGTGGTCAAGCAGCGTAAGAGGGGGGTCACTCTTTCCCTACGACAGTATAAGACCACATACGGTCTGTGATTAATGTGAAACTGCAAATCAATACTCGCCGTGAATGGTAATGCAGACTAATGTATTTCATTTTCCTGTGAAATGTGTGTGTGTGTGTGTGTACTTGTGTGCGTGCGTGTGCGTGTGCGTGTGCGTGTGTGTGTGTGTTATAAACAGTGTGGAAAATAATTCAATCTGTGTCATAGCAGAAGCCTCTGAGATTAATTTCAGGTTTAAAGAGCGGGGAGCCTTCTGCTCCATGACAATTCATAATGCATTGTCCCTCACGTGCATGAGTAAAACTATTACAATATTAAAACCACAAGTCCAGATGTTATATCTAATACCAAAACAGCTTGAGTGACGCTGTCAAAATCCATTTAGGGGCAAGCTGCCCTAAAAAGATGTGGCGGTTGAAGATAAATGTACCATATTGTCTTATAATATATGTATGCTTGATAATGGGGAAAAGATTCTAAAGTGGAGGTCCATTGAAATCAGGGGAGTTCTGGTGGAGGTACAAATAGGAGGACAGCCTCCTTGTAATGCATGGAATGGGATAAGGAATGGTATCAAACACAAATGTCTCCACCAGCCTCCCCTGTATGAAATAGAAGATGATCATGGTGATTCCCTAGGGGTTAGCCTTCAGGAAAATGTTGCCTTACTGTCCCGGTTTATCTTCTGACGTTTTGATATCTATTAAAAGGCATGTTCGGCCTATGAATACCAATGATCAAACGAGACGCCTCTCCCGCTGCCTCTCTCTCTCTAAAAGTATGTGCATGTGGATACATAGAGAAAGATTCCTGTCTGTAATGACCAAACACTCGTTTGGGTTTTTCTACAGCTATGTTAGCCATACTTTTGGCTTAGAAAGAGAATATCCCTGCTTTAAATATTAACTGATTAAATTGCGGATGGAGCTTCAAAGGTTTTCGCCTTGCAATATTCAACAGCATTTCCCCTCTCCAATGTAGGATTTAAGAGGAGTGACAGAATCATGTTTACAGGGGAAATGTGACACTGACTAGGTGGGATTTTAGGCTTGCTGCTGCCACTCACCTCACACCTGCAACCGTTATAAAGATGTTTCTGGTTTGCTGGGATTTTTTAACATTTTATTTATTGATGTATATTTATTGACTTCCAGTGTCCTATCTGTATCTGACTTACTCCCTTGTGTGCTAGCCAGGGTATACGTACATACAGTACGTGGACTTGAACAGCACCTCAGGGAATGGTACCACGACGACCACCGGGATATTGTGTGTTCACTATGCCCTCCACTCTGTCGAGCTGGATTAAAGGGACTGCCTTCGATTGTAGCGGTGATGTATGGACACTGTCTGGTTGGAGATGCAGTACCGATACCGTATTAAGCATTTGTATGATGTTACAACAATGTGGAGTATTTGAGTCATGGATATTGCATGTAGCTTTGACCTGTGGAGATTGGGCGTAGGCGTGAGCTATGAGGACAGCCTGTATGTAAGAGTTAGCTCTGGAGGCTGCAATATACAGTACAGTATGTGGGTTTGTGCTATGGATGCTGTACATAGGTTAGAGCAATGGGCGATGTGCAGTATATATAGGTTTGAGCTATTCGCGATGTGTAGGTTTCAGATGTATAAGCTCTTTAAGGTTTCATTTACCTCAGTATCCCACAGGCTATGATGTCTGTTGAGTGTAAACGGATAGTAGAGCAGAGGTTGTCGGTTGGGGGGGTTGAAGGATGGCAGAGGGTGACAGGTGGACTTGGCCCCCGCTGTCAAGCAAACACGTGTGCTGAGGTTCTACCGGGTGGAGAGAGAGAGCCCTGCTGGTTTGGTTTAATCCTCGCCACGGATTACTACTGTTTTTCATGCCAGATTACCGTGCCCCATGATACACCACGTGCCGTCCAAATACTGATGGGAAATCAATGGATTTGGTACAACCTCATCCGCATCATCATCATCCTCATCCTAAACATTATTGTCATCATTGTCGTCATAGGGATACATTGTGATAAATTCATAAATATGTTGCCTTATTTAATTAGATTGTTTAGTCTATAAAAAGTATTTAGCTGACACTTTTATCCAAAGTGACTTACATTGCAGTAAGTGCATACATTTCAGTATATATGGTCCCAGCGGGAATCAAATCCCCAACCTAAGCGTTATTAGCGCCATGCTCTACCAACTGAGCCACAGAGGACCATCATCATCATCATCATCATCATCATCATCATCATCATCATCATCGTTGCCATCATTGTTACAGAATGGAAAGTACTGTGATCGTGATGCATGTGTTCATAGATTGAATGACCGTCGATCTGCGGCTAATCCCGTGACTATGGAGTGAGTGAGTGAGTGAGTGAGTGAGTGAGTGAGTGAGTGAGTGAGTGAGTGAGTGAGTGGTCTCTCTGAGTGTACAGAGATGATCGTCTTAAACCGCTGGGCTATTCCCTCAGTCCAACACACAGACTCTGTGTGAAATGGAGAGATGTGAAAATATCTAGTCAGCAAAAATGAAAAGGAATATTTAGGTCGCATGAAAATTGAATAGGGATCTTTGATTGTGGGTTACAGAAACCCTCCCCTGTAACCAACACGCCTTGATTCTCCTTTATCTCGCTGTTCATTCGACGAAATTAGACCAAGCGAAGCTGGCATGAGAATACAAGACTGAAAATATACTGCAAACATTTTCCTAACTGTATGAAATATTTAAAAGCTACTCTGACTATATTGGGTATTTAGAGAGTTGTTTTTTTTATTGACTGCAGGGGAGCAAACCTCATATTTCATACATCGTTCTTATTCTGCGAGCGAGCTGACATGTCAAAAGCCCAAAACAATTTATATTTATAAATTTAGTTTCTCATAGAACAGAGCGGTATCCACAGAGTGACAAATGCAGTGCATCAATATTAAAGAAATACAGCTGAATTCATGTATGTTATGTATGAAAAGTATGAAATGTATGGAATCTCATAGTGGACTCAGGGGTCAGCCTCTGCTTCTTGGTTATCTTTTGCATATTTTGCAACTTTGCCTCTCAGCCTTTTTCACAGTCAGCACCCTGGGACATATAGCAATGAAACAGCATTCTGCTGTGGAAAAAAAATTTGATTGTACAGTTTGCTTTGCTTTCTGAATTTTAGTGTCTATTCCAACGCTTATCGAGTTTTAGCCTGCATAATAACTATATTGGTGATATAGTTTATTACTGTTTATATCAATGTTTTACTGTAGCTGCCTCAATTTAAGTGTCGGTTCCAACTGTTTACAGCTTAAGCCTGTGTCCTACCTATATTGTGGTAACATTATTTATCAGCCTTTATACTGTATAGTACGTGTGTTTTGTTCCTGCTAATTGTGCATGTGTTTGTCGTGATTCTGTGGGCTTTAGAGAGAGGGGAGGGAGGGGGGGTATAATCCACTCGTTTCTTGTGTTCAGCACATTCTGTCTCTCTCTATCTTTCTCTCTCTCTCTCTCTCTCTCTCACACACACACTCACTCTCTCTCTCTCTCTCTCTCTCTCTCTCTCACTGTCTCTCTCTCTCTCACTCTCTCTCTCTCTCTCACTCTCTCTCTCACTCACTCTCTCTCTCTCTCTCTCTCTCTCACTCTCTCTCTCTCTCTCACTCTCTCTCTCACTCTCTCTCTCTCTCTCTCTCTCTCTCTCTCTCTCCTTTTATTTTTGGAAACATCTCATTCTCGTGAGTCAGGCTTGTCACACTCACAAAGGCTGTGGTCAGAGTGAGCGAGCTGTGCTCTCGTCTCCTCTAGCCCTGCCTGCCTGCCTTCCCCTTCCTGCCTGCCTGCCTGCCTTCCCCTTCCTGCCTGTCTGCCTGCCTGCCTTCCCCTTCCTGCCTGTCTGCCTGCCTTCCCCTTCCTGCCTGTCTGCCTGCCTGCCTTCCTGCCTGTCTGTCTGTCTGTCTGTCTGTCTGTCTGCCTGCCTGCCTGCCTGACTGCCTGACTGCCTGCCTGACTGCCTGACTGCCTGCTTGCCTGTCTGTCTAAGTTCTAGCTGCTACTTATGAAATCAGAACAGAACAGAACAGAACAGAACAGAACAGAACAGAACAGAACAGAACAGAACAGAACAGAATAGAACCCTGGGATGCTGCTTCTCACTTCAGCTGACACACATGAAACAATTACCACCGCCGTGTAAATTCATAATGGGTCATAATTATAGCACAAGTACTTTGTCATGGTAGATGTAGGAGGTGAAGGGAAGGGAATACGACTACCTAGCATTGTGAATAAATGACAATGAATATAGTAGCAGTAAGTGTTGATTCCCTGAGTCTGTCTGTCTGTCTGCCTGTCTGCCTGTTTGTTTCTCTGTCTGTCTGTCTGTCTGTCTGTCTGTCTGTCTGTCTGTGGTAGGGCAGTGAGGTACTGTATGTTCATTATACACATGTAGTCTACTGTAAGTGAAAGAACTGATGCTTAAAGGATGAGTTCAGATTTGTTTTAACCAAATCTCAGCTTTTTGGGGGGATTTCGCTTGGTTGTGAGAAACTCCAGCGCTACCCTCATCAGCCTACTGGGAGAAATGGGGCCACACATGCAACCGCGAACAAAGGCTCCAAAAGCGCTCAAATACGTCCTTTTTGAAACGGCAAAGCTCCCAGTATAGTGACGCAGGGGCTTTAGATGTCTTTTTTTCCCTCAATGTTATATTCCATTTTGTTCGACTCAAGCGATAGGGAGAGAAGTGAAGAAGAAACACTGAATATAACATTGCGGAAAAAAGTTTGGATCGTTTGGGAAGTTTTCGGTTTCAACAAGGACGCATTCGAGCGATTTTGGAGCCTTTGTTTGCGGTTGCATGTGTGGCCCCAATTCCTCCCATTGTAGGCTGACGAGGGTATAACTGGTACCGGTAAACATCTCAAAACCGAGCACAATCACTAAAAAAAGTGTCTGCACCCTTCTGCAACATGCCATTTTTCATCAAACATCGAGATGTGGCAAAACAAATCAAAACATATCCTTTATAATAACACTGACGAGAATGAATGTTACCACAGTAACTATGATGGTTCCCTAGAGGGACTATCTATCTGTTCCTTTCAACACATCATCATCAAACACATGGAGGAAATGACACTTAATAGCACTGCAGAGAATGAATGTAACCATGCACAGTAAATACATTGCTTCCCCAGAGGGACTAACTGCAGAAAGGCAGTAGAGGTAGCCTCTGTAACTGTTCCTTTCAACACACCAACATACATGTTAATGAAGCAAATAATACTTAATAGCACTGCAGAGAATTAATGTAGCCACAGCTATCATGTTTCCCTGGCAGAGTCACTGTAGAGGTTCTGTTTGCAGCTGTTTCTTTCAACACATCATTATGATACACAGGATGCATGAAGATGATGCCCCGTCTCCCTGGAAACAGATAAGCTGTCAGGATCAAACATCATGTGACTTCAAAGTGTGTACCACCCGATCATGTCGGATGGCTGCATGAATGTGTCTGCAGGACTTTCCTTCTATTTTCCTTCTTTTCTTTTTTGTGTTTGCTATTTATACATGTGAGTAGTATGTCATATGTGAGTAGAAAAAGGAATGCTAAAAGTTGTGTTGTTGAAATGTTTGTTGAAATTGTTCCAACTGGGCCAAACATAGAGATATCAAGATATATTTGACATGTACTGTATCATATTTGTCTTGCTGTTATTGATGTTGATATTGATGGATGGTACCTACTTTGATTGATAGTCACGTCATTTTCTTTCTTCTCTTACCCGAATGAGTCACGCCCCAGTGTTCATATATATATATATATATATATATATATATATATATAGATATATATATATATATATATATATATATATATATATATATATATATATATAGATATATATATATAGATATATATATATATAGATAGATAGATATATATATATATAGATATATATATATATAGATAGATAGATAGATAGATATATACTTTATTTTTTTTCTCCTTCAGAGTAATTGTATTATTTGAGTCATTGTTTCCGTTATCAAACTGTGTGAATACTGAGTGATTCATCTTCTGGCTAATGGAATAGATAACCTGCTGTATCTAATCAAACATTTTCTGCACTGTACTAAAACCCTTAATGAGGGATTCTGTAATATTTAATGGGGATTTATTACGCCGGTGGCCAAATAATATGCATCTGTAATAACATCGAAGTGTGTTCGTTATTGTGCAATGCTCTGCTATTGTATTTTAATGTACTAAATGTCAATATTTTCTAGAAACAGAGACGTGGCAAAAGTGAACAGCCACTCTTTCCAAAATGTCCCCTCTCTTCTCCCCTGCAACTCTCCCCTCGGTCGGTGCTGCAAAAGAGAACATGTTCTCAGTCAACTAACCTGGTAAAATAAGGGATAAATAAATACAAAATAAAATAAAATGACATGTTTTTTGCATCTCCATACATGTATGAGAATACACGTGTATATATCACATGTATATCACATGTATATCACATGTATATCACATGTATATCACATGTATATCGGCACTAAGAGCAGTTAGAGTACTTGAGAGTACTTGAAGTAGTTTTGCGCTCACCACCAGTTTCTGGCACTGACAACTACAAGGAGGCCAAGCATTCATTAGGCCTATGACCTTTCTGTTTCAATCTTGTATGCGTCTGCATGTATCATGGTAGGGCCTACGCATTGAAGATTCACTGGTGCATGTTTGCTTGGATCAATGGTATGGAGCAGTGGAGGCAGAAATCAGAAGACAGGCTCATTGTACTGTAATGCTTGATACTGTTCCTCATTCCGTTCCGTGTATTACAATGAGCCCGTCCTCCGATGTCTACCTCCACCAGCCTCCCCTGGTATGAAGGAGAGGAGTGAAACGGTCTTGAAACGCAAACCTCCCGAAGCGATGCAGCAGAGACACCCTTAGTCATCAACAGCACATGGCCCCAGAATGCATTGCAGTATGAAAGCAGTTGGGTTCTGAATCATCTGTAGCTAAGGTCTCTCAGTCTCGGTTGGCCAAATGGTTTAAGACAATAATACTGATTATATAAGCACCATTCAGACCGGATGAAGCATTCAATTGCCCATCAAATTGCTGTGTATGGATATACCTAGCTGTATACAAGGTTTTCAAGTGATCCGTGGCATTGAATTAGTATTGATTTCAGCGCATGCTTCCTTTGAGAGTTATTGCTCTTTTATGGGACTGCCTACAATGTGCTTTTCCCCACAGTTTATCATGTTAAGGTACTAATGTACGAGTCAGTATGCCACCATTTGCAGTGTTCATAAGAGTTGTATCCATATGGTAAGAATTCTACTTCTATGGTTTGGCCTGTGCTTGATCTTGTGTGTCACAGTGTTTTGAGGTTACGTAATTCAAGTTACATCACCCAACCCTTGCCTGATCCTTACCACTCACAACATGCATGTATAGGTTGTGATTGTGACTGTAAATGTTTATGTAAGACCTGGGCTTCCTCCATCTTAGTTAAGAAGACTCTGCCAGTGATGTACAAGCCTCCAGCACCCCTGTGGTACTGAAGTACTGATGTAACTGTAGATCATGACTCTGATCAGCCACTCTCTGACGAGACAGAGGATTCAAAACAACAGTCCAAGTCCATTATGCCATACATGGAAAGACATGAATAGCGTGACTCTACACAGACACTGTATTATAACCCTGAAGGCAGGTGCTAGACAGAAATGAAGCAGATAAAAATAATCCATCATCATACTTTTATTTGTATAGTGCTTTCCTTAAACAAGGTGACAAAGTGCTAGAAAGAAGCAGACGAACACAGAGCCGTAGCCCAACACACTGTAAATGTACTGCATACAAAAGGACTAATGTTTTCCTTGTAGGCCTATTGTTAGTCCTCATTGTCGTTCCCAGGCTCGTTTGCTCGTGAGCTGGCCTATTTATTTCTTCATTATACATTTCTGTGAGCATTACAATGCAGCATTACATCAGACTATTTCCTGTTTGTGCTGTTCTCAATGGGCCTGTGTCGAACTATATGTGCAGTGGCTAGAGTGGGCGGATTCCATTATCAGTGGCAGTAAGCACAAGAGAACGACAAAGTAGTGGGAAAGTGGAGGTTTGGGGATTGGAGACAGCCTTTCCTTCCTTTTTTCTTAAACTCATTTTGCACATGTCCTTAGGCTTCAAGCAAGTAGAGTCAAAAACAGATGTGTTGTTGCTTTTTTGTGGAGATGCAGTTCATCGGCCTCCAGCTTGTGAGATTAGTAGTGCAGAACAGCAAGTGTGGGCCATATCTGGGCCACGCAGGCCTCTGTACCCAGTGTGTTTGACAACTCTGTGCCCATGCTGCGTCCCATTTCTCCAGCCTTTTTCCTGGAGTAGGCACCTGTGGACTCCCCCGTATTCATTTGAATGGGAGTGATTGGTGTTCGGAACCAATGCTTAGACCAATCCTATGCTTTTATATCCATGTAAGAAGTGCACATGTGTATACTTCAGGAGAAGGGCAGAGAAATGGGACACAATGCTAGTGTGTGTTTAGAGAACTCTGCGTTGTTCTAACCGTGTGTGTTCATGTATTGTACAACGGTTTGATCAGAACAAGCATTGTGATTCGCCGAGAGGCTTTCAAAGCTATGTCTTATTCCCTAATAAAGTAACAGCTGCAATATGGCATGTTTTACCTGTTTACCAGACATTGCAGTAATATCCCTGCACAAACACTTATATTACGCAGGGCATAACTACCACAATTAGAAACTACCACAATCTATCAAAAAATAAAGACTTCAGGCACTGTTTTGTTGTCACAATTGTCTGTTTTGTTTTGTGTTGTCTGTGTTTCAATAAGGCATTAGAGTCTGTCCTTTATCGTGAATTAAGTCACAACTGATGGGTTGCCTGACAACGGCCCTCAGCTGTGACTTTATTCATGATAAAGCACATCCTCTCATGCCTTATTACTTAATTAGATAACTCTGTGTTGTCCTAGCCATGTGTGTGTGTGTGTGTGTGTGTGTGTGTGTGTGTGTGTGTGTGTGTTTAGAGAACTCTGTGTTGTCCTAGCCATGTGTGTGTGTGTGTGTGTGTGTGTGTGTGTGTGTGTGTGTGTGTGTTTAGAGAACTCTGTGTTGTCCTAGCCATGTGTTTGTGTTTAGAGTTTAGTTAGCCTATACCTTCCCCAATCCTTTCACATCTACACACGTGTCGAGGGAGTAGGGGCTGGTTATACTGGTTATTTCTGGACCGGGCCAATTTTCTCCTGAATTCTAATATTATGTAAAAGATAATGACATCAGCTCCAGTCCATCGGCTGCCTGGCAACGCCTCAGGACCATCTTCTGTGACTGATATGATGTCATGATTAGCAGCTCATGCAGAGAGCTCTGTCTGAATGTCCCCAACGTGGTTTCAAATAGCGTTTGAAATCATTTAAAAATACTTAACTGTGCTTGATTGTGTTTGCCTGGTGCAAATTGAACCAGTGGAACAGTTCCCAGAGTGCTAACCCCACTCATCTGGCACTTCAAGCAGGCTGAAGCAACACTCAGTTGTATTTGAAAGGATTCTGCTGGATAGTACATGAATGTCCTGCTTTGTGGAAACTAAACTCTGAAATTGGACAGTTGCTTGAGCTGTACAGTATAGTAAAACAAAACCACTCCGTATGCTGTGCCATTATCCAACGGCTTGTGCGTGTTATGCATTGTTATAACTACAGTAATGACAGTGTTATTACACAGGGACAACCTAATGGGAAAGTGATAACGAGGTGACCCACTCTATCACGGTGCGATAGCTCGGTGACATCGGCTCTGTGGAAATTGCTTCGACAGCGTCGCAGTGCAGCATGATTTTTCTAGCGGCAGAACTGTACGTAATCATCCATCGTGTCTGCCTCCCTGACAGTAGTACATTTTCATAAAACTCAGGTAACCTCCCGCGGAAGCGCAGGAGATGATCCACCATAATTGAGCCGTCTGGGCCAAATCATGGCCACATTCTGCAGAGGAAAAACACCACTCTATAGCTTGTTAGAAAGACCTCATAGAGCCATAGAGAACGCGCCGAGCGAAATGTCAGGTCAGGTTACGTCTTCTCCCGGCTGTCAAAACACGCGACGAGAGGAGAATGAATGAGGAATAGAAGTAGCTCCTACGAGTTGTGTTTTCTACAACAATGCCAGAGATAGCAATGAAACAACAAAAAAAACAGGACAGGAAATGAATATGTGTGTTTCTCAAACCCAAAGGGATGTATACAGTATTTTGCTGTTGCTCTATGTTGTTGTTGTGACATGGAGAGTGGTATTCTAATGCAGTTAGAAGATGATAATACACATCAGCTGCACAATAGGTCTGCAAATGAATCCGTCAAACGGGGGTAGAGTGTCGATCAGCTAGCTGGGGTGAGGCATGGCTTTTCTGACTGGTCTCATCTGGTTTTCCCAGACATTCATCAGCAGTCTCTCAGTGCATTGTGAGAGCTGTAAAATGCCGATGGTGAGCTGTGTGTGTGTGTGTGTGTGTGTGTGTGTGTGTGTGTGTGTGTGTCTACATGGACTATTTTCTTTGATTCTAGTTTAACTATCTCTATTGGTTGTACAGTGGCTGTGGAGCAGGCATTATAAGCCTTTCATCTGGCCCTTTCTTCAGAATCCATAGACCTCTAGTCCATAGACTATTGATGTTTTTGGCAGTTATCCAATGCCATAATTATTCTACTGCATTTTCAATGTATTGTTGTATCATTCTCAGTTCAAGGTAAACGTATTTCGTCGTTATGGACGGGATTTTTTATTTTACTGAAGTATCTCAAGGCTTTAAAAGGGCGCTCTCGACGGAAGCAATTTTGATCCATCCAGAACATTTCATTTTTATGATTATCCTATCGCTTTGTGTCTTGATGTTTTTGGCAGTTCAATGCCCTAATTATTCGACTGCATGTTTCATTGTGTCTTCGCGTCATTCTCAGTTCAAGGTAATTGAACTTTTGTGCCATTATGCAGCATTAAAGTGCTCCTCTGAACATAGATATTTCCGACATGGCAACTCTTAGAATTACCTCTGAGAATTCTGAGTTTCCCACTATGAGCTATCTCAGAATAAGCCAATAGGGAGCCCTACTCAAATGTTACGCAAAATACTGGTGGGAAGTTCAGAGTTTCTGAGGAGCACTTGAACGCAGCATTAGTGAAGCTGAGATGTTTGTAGTCTTGAAGAGGGCCCTGCGAAGCAGCCTTTGTGATCCACACCTAACATTCCACAACATGATTATTGTCTCTGTTTATCTATATTATTCTCATTTCAAGGCAATTGCAGGCCTTTCCGCCCGAGACTGAAGTATTTACTTATCCCTGGCTACTGGAGACAACTGTATGTGGTCCATCCAGAACATTCCATGATATGAGTCTTAAGAGGGGCCGATGTGAGTAGTGAGATTGAACTCGACAAATGTATATCGGAATGCTGTCTGTTATTTGCTTCCCGTTTGTGATCCGTTCGGGCATCCTGAGAGGAAGCCGTTTGATTTTTAGCGAGGATCCATCCAGTTCCCACCTTGCCCGTTCACACAGGTTACAGCGTCCCTGTCTCCCTTATCTGACTGGCAGAGCGAGAGCTTTAGGGCTGTGTCTTCGCCGGGGCCTACTCAAGATAAAGCCTAAAATAGACTGCTCTCGCTGACAGCACAGAGGCTCCAGATAAGTCTGTTGTGTCCACAGCTTGGAGGTTGAGAGGGGAGAGGGGGAAGAGATGGGCAGAAATGCAAACAAATGGTTTTACAAGTAAAAACACATTGACGGAGATTTGCTGTCAACGCAAACCTTCTGACCCGGGTTCACCCAACGAAGGACGGGAGGAATACACTATGCTATCTGCTGTTGTTGTTTTTTTTACTCTGAAGCGATGACATTGATTTTTCTTTATTGACCCTCCGGGCTTTTAAGCCCTCGCCAATAGTACGTCTTACCTTACACGGCCCACGGCTGCGATAAGAGAATTACCTGACCTCATGCATAGATAGTACACCTGTCTGCTTACTGTGGTGACCTGCTTACTGTGGTGACCTCATGCATAGATAGAACACCTGTCTGCTTACTGTGGTGACCTCATGCATAGATAGAACACCTGTCTGCTTACTGTGGTGACCTCATGCATAGATAGAACACCTGTCTGCTTACTGTGGTGACCCGTACACAACGCAAGATGACCAAAAAAAAAAAAAAAAAAAGTGCATCAGAAAAGGTTTCTCTGGCCTGGCGCGTAAACCCAATCAATACGCCCATGTCTTAGTAAATTAGATCATGCAGACAAGAAGCAGTCGTCAGCAGAGCGGACTTGAAGTCACCCCACGTGTGGCTAGTCTCTTCTTTATTAGTGTGTGGTCGGGGTAATTGAATTGGCCTGGACAAGCTCAGGGCTTGGCCCCTTTTGTCCCTGACAGCAGATCAGCTTTGATCGCTTAATATTACACCCACAGCTCTCGCGTTACAGCAAGTGTTGAATCTTTGTATTCATATATGCATCGCTCTCATGTTTAATGTAGTGGTAAGTGCATGGGAAAAGCTCCAGCATACAGTAATGTACTCTCACGCTGAATAAGACATCCTTGTCTCTTCTTCGGGGAGGATGATAGAAGATATAAGGGGGTAATAAGATGCGAGGTAATTAGCCGCTCTGAGCTAATCAATGAAGAGGCGAAGCGGTCTAAGTTGACTGGGCGTTCCTCCCAGCCAGCGCCGTGATGGTCTCCATTGTCCAGGAAGTGAAACTGCTGCCTTAGAGAGAGAGAGACAGAGAGAGAGAGAGAGAGAGAGAGAGTGTGAGAGAGAGAGAATTGTTAAGAATTGCACATCCTGAGTTTTTTTTTTTTTTAAAGACACTGCTGATGAAGTGTTTCGGGCCATCCGCTCAAATTGCTGCACATTGATATTAAGCGTATTCAAAGCGTATGAACTAATTAGGACACCATTAGCTGCTCCCCACTCTCTCTCTCTCTCTCTCTCTCTCTCATTCACTCTCTCTCTCTCTCTCTCACTCTCACTCTCT
>NC_139674.1:11915643-11928143 GCF_951799395.1 Argentina silus
AAAAAACTGAAAATGGGACTTAGACCCTCGAGGGTTAAATGTGACCGCGTTATGTTCTTATCTATGTATATGTAACTCCACAAAGATGTTGGATAAGATGACCCATTACATCGCATGAAGAATTCATCATCCATCTTTTACGTTGAGTGCATTCTGTCACAAGGTAAACAATGTCTTAAGGCATCACTTAAGTTTCAGTTCTCCATTTGGCGATGCTCGGGGAATTTCATTTTCTGTTTAACTTTATGTAACACTGAGGCCGGCGCTCCTGAATTAAACTGAGAAGAGGAGAGAGCAGGAGAGGACCTTTCTCTGGGATGTGTGGGCAGTGGAGAGGAGAGAAGAGCTCTGCAGTTGATTGCGCCTATGCACATCGAGAGCCCGGCGCAATGTCATGCTCTCTCCTCATCATCACGCCCAGAGACCTCGGCTCACCAGCCAACCCCCCCCTCTACCCCCCCTTCCTCAGGGAGCCATGAGCCTTCTTCATGTCCAAGTCCCTTTAACGACAGACACGCACACACACACACACATGCACACATGCACACACACACACACACACACACACACACGCATACATGCACACATGCACATGCACACACACACACACGCATACATGCACACGTGCACATGCACACACACACACACACACACGCATGCACACGCACGCGCACGTGCACACGCACACACACACAGACTCCTTCCATCTCGCCACATCCAAAGCCACTGGAAATCGACTCTTGACTAATCACTTCACATTTAACACAAGTAATCCCCCTGGAGCTGTGGAGGTGCTTCCCTTTGGCCGTCCCATCCCATCCTGCCTGACTGCAGCCAAGAGGCAGTGTGCTGCAGGGGGTTCACGCTGGCTCCATTACCCAGTCATGTAGAATCAATGGCAATGCAGCGGACTGGGAGAACGTAAGGCCAAAGCAGCTGGAGCATGTCTGTGGTTGTGTGTGTGTGTGTGTGTGTGTGTGTGTGTGTGTGTGTGTGTGTGTGTGTGTGTGCGTGTGTGTGTGCGTGTGTGTGTGTGTGTGTGTGTGTGCGTGTGTGTGTGTGTACATGTGCATGTGCGTGTGTGTGTGTGTGTGTGTGTACATGTGCATGTGCATGTGTGTGTGTGTGTGTGTGTGTGCGTGCGCACATGTGTGTGTATGGGTGCGTGTGTGTGTGTGTATGCGTGTGTGTGTATGTGCGTGTGTGTGGATGTGTGTGTGTGTATGTGTGTGTGCGCATCTGTGCACAGTTTAGTCTCATCCTATGTGTTGTGTTGAGCTGCGGTTTATAGTATACAGCACTGCTGAATGAATTCATGAATTTCTTAGATACTGTCGCTGAAAACAGCCACTACGTCAATGAAATGAACATGAACTACTGAGTTTGAACTTGCATCATACAATATGCATGCTGCATCTTCTTGTTGTATATATCCTAAAGCCTAGGAGCCATACCTTTTGAGTTTCGCATGCTTTTGATGAGGAAGCATCACCTTCTTCATCCTTCATCTGTCCTTGAACTATAGAACTTTAAGACAGGTGACAAATTCTTAAGGGGTGAGAGGGTGTCTTTTTTCAGGCGATTCGTTCTGTGGAGTTCTGCGGAGTGTCAGTACAGAGGATAGTTTCGTCCTTCTAAATATCATCGCTCACACCTCGAGGTCACCGCCCGGAGGCTGTCACCTTCACACATGTCAACCTCGCAGACGCTCGCTCAAAATATCATCAGTAATTCATCATTAGGGCTAATATTTACGTGGAAATGTCAATTTGTGTGGACCCACAGCGCCGAGCCACAGGGCGGAGAGTGTCTATGTGTCTGTCTGTGTTGCCGTCTGATGACAGGAAGGAGATGACAGGGGCGGAGGTGTGAAGTTCCTCTCGTGACTCATCTTGGAGACGTTTTTTTTCTCCTGTGAATATTTTCGAGGCTTCATTTAAACTCTTTGCAACACGTTTCAAACACGCCATCTGACAATCTCTGAGATTGTTTTTGGCAATTATTATTATTTGTGTGTTTTGGTGGTAACATGAACTGTACAGAGTTTATTTTGATGATTTCCTGGAAAAGCAAATCAATATTTGCCGTCATTGCTCAGGTAATTCCAACAAGGCCGAATGGAATCAAATACTCCGATAAGACACAATGCTGCCATCTGTTCAGTAGAAGCTTATTTTACCACACTGCGGACGCTAGAATGTACCTGGCATTCACTGAGAGATCATATGGTAACAATTAGTATTTTTCTCGAACAATGACAGTACAAAGACAAACAAAGATGTGCAAAGACATTCAACCACTAATTGCAATAACGTATTGGAGCTCATTAGTGTTTGTTATAATGAATCCCCCAAGTAAACAGACAAGTACTTCCTATGTTCTAACAATGTAATTACCATTTGACCATGTTATGTGTCTATAAGCAGCCTCCCATGGTGTGGAGTGCCATTAGGTGGATAACTAAACCCCTGAAAGCTCTCCGCAGAAGTCGTGTCAGATTTGGAGTGCGTGGGGCAGATTGGTGTGAAGGTCTTGCCAGGCTCGCCCCCAGAGCGAAACACTGTCTGCCTCTCTCAGCCGGCATCAAGCTACACCCTCTCTCATGCCCTGGCAACCTTTTTCCAGGACATACTGTATTCTTTTCTTAGAAGAAGAAGAAGAAGAAGAAGGCTTTTTCTTTCTCTTTTTTTCTTTCCTCTCAGCAGCACATTTCTTCTCAGTAGCTTTCCTCGATGTTTTTTTTCAACACAAGGATTCAATAAAAAATGCTGTGTGTACTGTTTATGCTTAGGTTTTCAAATAATCATGTTTAATTCACCAAGTGTTGACTGGAGGCATCGGAAGCGGTCTTATTGGCTGTGCACAGCGTGCTACTCCTCCTTAATTCTCCTCTTTTTTTTACCGGTTTGTTTGTTTTCCCCACCAAAGGGAGATTTAATAGCGATGGTCTGAATGTGTTTATACTTCCAGTTATCATGGTAAACTTTAAGTGTGCTCAGCAGCTTTTGGATATGCGGTGTGGTCCTAACAACAGTATATCTCTTCAGGACTTACTCGTGTAAATCGCTATTCCTCAATCTAGTGCTACACCATTATGGTGTGTGTGTGAATTCATTTTTCTGCTGTTTTCCCCCTTGTCATGCACGGCTGCACCCCTTCGTGTGTCTGGGCTAAAACCTATGTTTAATGTTCCTTTCCCTTTAGCGCTGACTTCAGTGTGAATTATTAATCCCTGCTCCCTGGTAGCAGTAGTTCATTTCAAAGCTCTATATTAGTGGCGGATGTACAATACACAACAATAAACAATCCGCAACACACAAACAAGGGAAAATGCGTGGGGGGTGGAGAGAGAAAAGACAGATCATCAGAGAGAGAGGGGGATGGATCCAGAGAGAGAGAGAGAGAGAGAGAGAGAGAGAGAGGAAGAGGGAGAGGGAGAGATAGAGAGAGAGTAAAAGAAAGCAAGAAAGAAAAAAAAGAAGTCTTCTGGGCTGTGCATGAAGAAATAAAGGGACATCTGAGGGGAGCAAATGCTCATATCATCCAGCTGAGTGACAGAAAGAGACACACACACACACACACACACACACACACACACACACACACACACACACACACACACAAACACACACACACACACACACACACACACACACACACACACACACACATACAAGGGAATCAGCTCTGACCTCTATTATCGACGCTATGGTCTACTTCAGGAGAGGCTTTGTAGCATTCAGCTCAGGTTGGCTGGAGACAGCATCCAGGCTACATTTCAGCTTTTGATCCTCCCCCTCTCTCTTCCCCTCTCCCTCCCCTCTCTCTTCCCTCTCTCTTCCCCCTCTCCCCTCCCTCTGTTCTTTCCCCCTCCCACCCCCCCCTCTCTCCCCCTCTCCTCTCTCTCACCCCCCCTCTCTCCTCTCTCACCCCCCTCTCTCTCCCCATCTCTCCCTCACCCCCTGCTTTCCCACTCTCTCTCCCCTACCTTACTCTCCCCTCTCCCCCCTCTCCCCTATATCTACCCTTCTCTCTTTCTCCTCCCCCCCCCCCCACCCCCTTCTCCCCTCTCCCCCCTCTCGCACATGAAGGGAAATGTTATATTTAGCTGACCAGTATTTTGTTTGTTCACTGGAATTAACAGTGCCCTTGGAAGGCTGCCAGAACACTGCAGCGGACTCCTTTCATTCCAACACAGCATAAACAAGAGTGTGTGTGTGTGTCTGTGTGTGTGTGTGTGTGTGTGTGTATGTGTGTGTGTGAGTGTGCACGCACGTGCACGTACACGCACAGCAACACTGAGGGGCTGACGACCTCCCGAACCCCCTCGCGCAGAACGCCGGGAAGAGATTGAACGTGACACTGCCAGAAAATGTTGCCGCCCCCCCCCCCTCGCCGCCCCCCCTCACCGCCACCCCCAAAACTGTTATTTATCCACAATGCACAGAGGAAGCCAAGGAGAAGGAACAAGTGCCTCTTCTAATCTGCTTTGTGTGTCTATCTGTTTGTGTTGTCTGATCACCCTCGGATTGTGGGTTTGGATGCTTTAATGGAGTTGGCATGTCTCAATAAAGTTCTGTTTTCTTCTTCTGTGAATCATACCCTTGGCCGCGAATGTTGCTTGATTGGAGAGTGGGAGTTGTAATGGAGCTGGATGGAGAGAAAGCAGGCCTTTTTAACAGAGCGTTTTCTAATATGTCTTAAACTAACTATTCAGTACTGCCCACCCATCTGTCATGGCTGCCTTTCCCATGGGCCTTGTTGGAAATAATGTCATGCTGTGTCAATTTCATTATGGTGGGCAGGCTGGGTGTGTGTGTGTGTGTGTGTGTGTGTGTGTGTGTGTGTGTGTGTGTGTGTGTGTGTGTGTGTGTGTGTGTGCGTGCGTGTGTGTGACTTAAAAATCCGACACCCATCACTGACACCTGAGCAGAAATAGAAAAGCTGGGTCAGCGACGAGGAGTGGTCCTGTTATTCGTCCTCAGAGTCTGGCATTGTTTAGTTTCTCATCTGAATTCACACACACCACACACACACGCATGCGCACGCACACACACACACACACACACACACACACACACACACACACACACACACACACACACACACACACACACACACACCATCACCCCCCCCCCCCCCCACACACACACACACACACACACACTGTCCCATAGCCTCACCCAGCCAGCCTGCCCATCACGCTGGGGAAGGTTAATCCAGACAGACAGGAAGGGGCGGTGGACCTACGTTGTCAAACACAACCCCGGCTGTATCTCCACGCCCTCAGGGGGGTTCAGACATTTGCATTCGGAGCCATGCCGCAGCAGACACACCAAGGCATTTCCAGTCTTATCAGTGCAATCTGCTGCTGTGTTCCCTAATGACATACCAGCCAGTGGGCGGGGAGGTAAATGCTACTTGTGCAGCCGCGGTGGCAAGGACAACGGGGTTTTTTTGCTGGTTTGGGTCCAAAAACCTCATCAAAATAATTATTCTCGATGATCATGTGTGATGATGACCTCCGTTCCACATGGGGTGTGACATCATACATACACTTCATACACACCAGGGGAGGCTGGCAGAGGAAGAAATAGGAGGACGGACTCCTGTGATGTATGGCATGGAATGAGGAATGGTACCATGCCCTGCATCACAATGAGCTGTCCTCCAATTTCTGCCTCCACCTGACGGGGGCCGGTTTCATTTACCAGACCCACCTGTCCAATCAAAAGTTTTCGAAAAGTGTTTCATTGTGTTGCCAACAGTAAGCAGGTAAGTAGTGTGAGTTTCTGCTGCTGGAAACCACTTTTACATCGAAGGCAAGTTTGCATGGAAAAAGTGTCTCAGGGGAGGCTGGTGGAGGCAGACATGAGGACAGGCTCATTGTAATGCATTGAACAGAATGAGGAATGCTATCAAACCTGTGTTTGATGCCAGCATGAGGAATGGTATTAAACACACGCGTTTGATACCATTCCTCATTCCGATCCATGCATTACAATGAGCCTGTCCTCAGATGTCTACATCCACTGGCCTCCACTGAAATGCTGAATGATATTCTCTCTTATTCAATGTGTTATTGCCCATAATTCTGTCTGTTCATTTATTTTTCATTTCCAAATCTTCAAGGACCACTAACCAACAAAAAAAGCAATTTCAATAGTTTCCAGACCCAAATTAATGTGTCATCACCACACAATACCGGAGGTGAACTTTTGTCCTTTTTGTAAATTGAGCTGTTGGAATAATAACCATTTTGAAAATTATCAGGCACAATAGTTCAATATGGAGCATTGTTTATCACCTCCTCTCCAGCTTCGAGTGAAGTTCTCTCTGCTTTTTTTTTCCCTCTCTCAGAAATGGGTTGACAATGACCTGGGAGCAACAGGCCTGCAGTGGGTAGACTAATGTGCCATAGCACGGGGTGAATTTCACTGTGACACTTTTCTTCAAATCTCTTTTTTGCTGAGCTACATTTCCACCCACAAACCTCAGGGCATAAGGGCCAGCACTAAAGCAAATGGAAGTAGAATAATGTTGGATGGGAACAGAACACACAAACAAACACGCACACACACGCACGCACACACGCACACACACACACACACACACACACACACACACACACACACACACACACACTATGCCATCTCCATATGAAAAACAATCTAAAGGTAGTAAACAAAAGATGGGGAAAACAACTCCATTAACGGCATGTCAGAACTCTTTCAGCAGAATTGGATCCATCCACCGCCTCTTAAAGCGGCGTCCATTCTTATCTCCGTCGACAGGCAGGGGAGACTGTGACACATGCTTTTGTCTCAACCCACGTCCGATGCTCCTCTAACCACTCTGCAAGCCGTTCTCCTCTCCTCCCTCCTCCCTCCCGGCTTAACTGTCATCCTCCCCTCCAGCTCACAAACACACAGAAGCTTCCAGAAGACTCAACCAATGCGTCGCTTCCAGTATAGTACTCTTCAATTAGCGTTGTCACTCCGTGACCGCCTGTGAACCCCCCGTAGAGTGTGTATGTGAGGTTTATGCTACACAGTGCCAGTCACTGCCTTGAAGAAGCCCCCTGAGTGACACTCTATTGAGGGCGTACGCGATGATGATAGCATCCTGGGAAAACCCTCCAATGGTACATGCCCATATTATCTCCAAGCTAAGCTAAGCTGTGCAGTTTAGCATTATGAGTGTATTTAAACTGTCAAAGCAAAAAAGTTCTGGCGACAAAAGGACTATAGAGAGGACTGCTTAGGGTTAGGGTTAGGTTTAGGGTTAGGGTCAGGGTTAGGGTTAGGGTTAGGGTTAGGGTTATGTGCTTCAGACATATAATTAGAATTCATGTCAGCGCGCTTTGGTGTAGCAGCCGACCTCCTGTGGACTGAGGGAGCTCTGAGAAGGCCATGTCCCTTCTATGAGGTCTATTTCTAGAGCTAGTGCAGAGTCTAACCACAGCTACTGCAGAGCGCTAGCCTGGAGCCTGATGGAGTGAATGGCGCAGCACTTCCTGAAAGCAGCACATCCACATCGCATGGCATTTCTAGAGTAATGAGGACTACTTAATGTAAATCATCTACAAATGGCAGCCGCGTGAATCCTAAGGGTAGAGCGGAATGTGTCACATCGTCAGCGATGCTTACTTCGCTAAAGGATTCTTACGGGGTGCTTTTTTTTTTCTTTTTTTTCTTTTGTGAAATTCGCTAATCTCGGCTAAGTGTAGGCAATATCAGCCCTGGCAAGTTTGATTAATGAAATTGATATTGTGTGTCAACGGGTGTTTTCCATAAGCTGGTTTGATGTATGGTTGGGCTTCCAGTGTCAGGATCATTAACGAGCTTTACCAATGTCACCTAATGAACAAGCCTATAGGCTCTATGTCCTCCTCAAATGAAGATGTATCGCTATGGGTGTCATCCCTGATCAGGGGTGAAACTCCTATCTGGGTTGGTTTCTATCACACACACACACACACACACACACACACACACACACACACACACACACACACACACACACACACACACACACACACACACACACACACACACACACACACACACACACACACACACATACATCATACACCTCATCAAGTTGATTGGTGACACTTAGCTTGAACCCCTCCTTCATGTCATGTCTGTATGTGGTTGTCAGGACACACACACACACACACACGCACCGAGAACCGTGTCTCTTTATGACGACCACTCAGACAGATGATGTAATGGATGTAATGGATGTTTGTATATGAATAATTGAGTGTTGTTTGTACATGAAACACAGCAGATTCTCCTTCATGTGTGGAATTGTAGCCTTTGTTCCCGCCTCTGATGGTGATAAGACGCTTACGTTACACTTATAAAACACAACACTTCTCTCTTCAGTATGTGTGATCATGTCCTTTGCTGCAGTCATATGAATTAACTTCTCTTTCAACCTCCCAAACATCATTCAGAGACGGCGGCTCGCGTCACTTTGAGATCATTACCAGCAGAGCGAGAATGATCTGGATAGGCCTTGTCGACATCATCTTCATCAGATGTGACATGCAGCAGCCAGTTGATCATTAGCTTCTGTCTCTCCTGATGCAAGAGAAGTCAGCAATCAGGCTGACAATCCTCCGCAAGCCTGACACTTTGGCACTGGGGATTAGTGTGTGTGTGTGTGTGTGTGTGTGTGTGTGTGTGTGTGTGTGTGTGTGTGTGTGTGTGTGTGTGTGTGTGTGTGTGCGCGTGTGCATGCGTGCATGTGTGTGTGTGAGTGTGTGTGTGTGTGTGTGTGTGTGCGTGTGTGTGTGTGTGTGTGCGTGCATTAATCAATCATGTTGAGAGATGTGCCAACAGAGAAAAGAGCATCCGTTCAAATCATCCACCAGGCTTTCTCAACTCACAGTCCTAAGGACCCACACGAGTGGCACATTCGTGTTCCAGCCAAGCCCCCCCAACACGCCCGATACAACTCCTCCAGCACCTGATGAGAAGTCGATGAGTCTGTTGATTTCCATGCGTTAGTCCTGGGCTTAAACAAAAACGTGATTTCCCCAAGATTAGAGTTGAAGAGACACTGGAGTCAACGCTAGGCTCCACCCTCCATTTGGGTATCGATCAAGCGTCTCGCTTGACACAGCGAGACGCTGCTTCTCGGGAGGATAAAAAGGAGATTTCTCCCCTCTGTGTATCCCTCTCTCAGCATCAGAAGAACGTTTCTGCCTCTGCGGCCACGTCTTCGTTATCTCCGTGGCAGAGAGAGGCCTAACAGACCTGCTATCGCTTCATCTGCTATCAGTCATTCCCGCCGCATCCAGCTATCCCAGCATGCATAGCCCCCAGTGGATAGCCCTCAGCGGCGTCATGGCGGGGTTATCTACTGTCGTTGTGATGATGTCGGTCACCCCCCCCTGAATATTTGGTAAAGAGAGCTATCTTATTAACAGCACACTCCCTTCAGGGGGGTGGGGGGGGGGGGGGGGGGGGGGGGTGGGGGGGGGGGGGGGGCTTTGCCTCCCAAACACTTCTCACAGCAAAGTGCTTCTCACACACACACACACACACACACACACACACACACACAAGTAGGTACACACACACACACACACAGACACATAGATAAGCACCAATGAATCATCTAGTGCTTCTGTTGCCGTGTAGGTTGATTGGGTTTGTTTACATGCCTGCATTTCATCGTGACTTATCTCAGGTCCAAGTCCCAAACATGACTAAGCGATGTTGCCAGCACGACAGCTAGCTTCTAATCTGAATTTGCTTCATTTCAATACAGCACCACATGAGAGAACACATTCTGACAGTCTTGGACAGTTCTTTATTGGGAACTGGGGCACAGGAGGAGAAAAAAATAGTATATTTCTTGGACCCATCTGTGGATGAGTCATGACCACAGTTATGTTACGGATTGATCTGTCATTATCAAACACTGGCTTTCTGGGCTGCATGGTGGGCTTCAGATGGTAGGACGGAGGGAGGGAAGGAAGGACAGAGGGGGGGAGGTGAGACAGGGGGAGGAAGGGGTGTAGAAGCGCTGGAGGGGAGGAAGGATGGAGGAGGGGGTGGAGAGAGGGAGGTATGGAAAGAGAAACAGAGGGATGGTAGGACGGAGGGAGGGTTGGAGGGAGAGAGAAAGGGGTGGAAGGGTAGGATGGATGGAGGGAAAGAAGGGTGGAGGGCACAATGGAGGGAGGGAGGGAGGGAGGGAGGGAGGGAGGAAAAGGAAGAGAGGGCGTGACATGGGAAGGAGGGAGGCAGAGAGGGAGAGAGGGAGAGCGGCAGGGATGGATGAAGAAGGGAGGGAGGAATGGAGAGATAGAGAGAGAAGCATCAAGGGAGGGAGGGAGTGAAATGGGAAGGAGGGAGGGAGAGAGGGAGAGTGGCAGGGATGAAAGGAAGGAGGGAGGCAGGAATGGAGAGATAGAGGCCAGGAGGGAGGAGGGGGAGGGAGGGGGGGGTGCTCTCACCATCCTCTGCCGCCCATCTGTGAGTGTCTGACTTTTAGAAGATAATCATAAAAGGAAACCAAAAGGAACAATTTGTTCGCAAGGTCTCTGGTGTATAAAGAAACCTACTCACGATGATGACAAAACTTAAGAGGAAAAAGTTTTAGAGCTAACAGCTAAGCATAATATTGTGCTTCTGGGCGATTTTTTAGTGAAATGTGTTGTTTGGGGGAGCTGGTTCATTATACAGTGTGATGGTTAAACATAAAATGGTATGGCCTGAAAAAAACACTCTGTTTTATCACTTCAGTACTGAGGCAGATGAGCCATAGAGATGTGATAACTTTGTCTGAGAGAGAGAGAGAGAGAGAGAGAGAGAGAGAGAGAGAGAGAGAGAGAGAGAGAGAGAGAGAGAGAATGAGGTGAGTTTTATTATTTTCATTATTTTCATTATTTGTTTATGCAGGGCGCCCCACTGAGACCAAGGTCTTATTCAGGGGAGCCCTGCTTGCAGCATGAACAATAAAAAAAAAACCTCCATAATTTATCACAACAATTTGCACAATATAATCAATTAAAACACACACATTCATCGGATGACAGATCATTAATCAAGGTCTTAAATTGACGGAGAGATACAAGAGAATCTGATTAGACTATGTTGTGAAGGTCGTTCTAAGTCAGGCCACAGTAACTAACAGCCGGTTTACCTCGTTCAGACGAAACGCGTGGAGCTTTGAGGGTTAACCAAGCGTGGCACCTGGTTTGGTTCTCTGGAGATCATGTCTGTCATAAAAGCAACGACGTGAAGCGAAATGGAAGTTGTAAAAGAACTGCTTCATATATAAATAAATAAATAAAAAACACAATCATAAGCCCTTCTTGAAGTCAAAGACTCCCAACCCACAGATTCATATAAAAGACGACGGTGGGTGTGGAAACTCTCCCTGGAGATGAACAGGCTGCGGAGCAGACTGATAAACTGAATCTTAACGGTTTGAGAAGTGAGGCTGCCCGTGAACTGTGTCACCTTAATCGAGGGTTAGGGTTAGGGAGGGAGCGTGGCCTGGACAATCCAAAGCTTTGACTTGACGACCGTGGCGCTCCAGCCTCGCAGGCATTCAACGACGGGTGGAAACGACCGTGCCCTTTTCATCCTAAACGGCCAAAAGATGTTACAGTAACGCAGCTATGGATTTGCTCCATGCCTTTGTATCTCACACACACCGCGACTCAGGGTTCATGGAATATTGAGAAGACCTGGGTGTGGGTGAGGTAATAGGCAGCCGTTCTATTTGAAGTGGGGCTTCTCATTCTGTTCCAAGTGTGTATGGCTGCACTTTGTAATCCCTATAGCTTCCAGGCTCCTCTTTTAGTCTCTCTCTCTCTCTCTCTTTCTCTCTCTCTCTCTCTCTCTCTCTTATGGACTCTGTCTTCTCTTTCATGTTTCCCTCATCTACTCCCAGTGAAGCCGACCGACTCCCTCTTGCTAATAAAAAGAGGGCTTCTTCTTTTCTTCCCAGGGTATACGAGCAGAGCGCCGAACGCAGAGGAGGATGACTAAAACACATGCTTCATCATCGCGGATCACAACAGCTGTTGCTGGAGGTTGTGTTCTCGGAGGTTGTTATGGTAACAACGCTCGCCCCGTCGGTCGGTCTGTCGGTCTGTCTGTCCGCCTGTCCGCCCCGAGTGTTTGTTCGGCGGCTCTCTCTAATGCCACTTCGAGCTCAGAAATGAGTCACAACATCTCTGTATATGTGTGTGTGTGTGTGTGTGTGTGTGTGTGTGTGTGTGTGTGTGTGTGTGTGTGTGTGTGTGTGCGTGTCTCAGCGCAAACGGCCCTGACAGTTACGTGGACGACAACGCATGATGTGTCAGGTTTACGACACCAAGTTCAGAGAAAATATGAAGGGTTACCGAGGGGTCCAGATCCCCCTAAGATCACGTAGAAATGCGTTTGAGCAGCTTTGATGAGCCTGGTGTAATTACAAGGCAGACAAAGCCGTGTTGTGATGGTGGCTACATCCGTAAAGGTGAACTG
>NC_139674.1:11938143-11940643 GCF_951799395.1 Argentina silus
AAAGAGAGTCTGGCACTGCCATACCTCCCCAGTACAAAGACACAGCATACAGGACTGTTTCACTCAACATGGACATAAAGGCAATTATGATGACGAATTATGAAGTCTGCTGTGTCTTTCTGTCTTTCTTTCTTTGGTGGAGACAGCTTCAAACACATGCTACCAAATTGTCAATATTAGACATTTATTTCTCTAAAACTCTAAATTAAATCTGTTTCAATTTGTTCAGTTTATCATATTTGAATTATTTTAGTCAATCCATTCTGACATTTCCATTCGCCTTCGATTTTGCAATAGAGGAAACTGCGAAACCCTCGTACGGTATGAGCCTTCTCAGTTGCCGTAGTCTAGAGTCCGGAAACATGGCGCACTGGAAAAGGAGAAAGTTGTCAAACAGACAAGTGTAAGTAACTCACTCAAACTGAATATTTCCGTTGTGTCAACTCTCTGTATACATAAGACACTTTGAGGATGTGTTACATCTGTACTATGACGCCTATAAAGTCATTTGCGATGTAACCAGTCAGTCAGTTTGTCCATTACGCATCAAAGTTTGCTATTCAGCCTAGTTTGCTAGTATCGGGATGTGAAGCGGGCTATGCCACATAGTAAGTAACCCACACCCCGACACACCAGTAGCCGCAGGCTATCTTTGGATCTTGCTTGCTTTGTTCCTCACGAAAGGAGTGAATAGCTTGTTAGGTATGTCACTTGGTTGCTCAATGTGAATATACCTGTTACATAGTTGCAACTGGCTGGACAACTATCTCATGGAGCTTGATGGCTTGCCACGTTTGCTGTTAGGAGCTTGTTTATCTTCAGTAACATGTAAGCTAAAATACCGATCTTATGTACATATTTGGGACGTGCTAACTGGATTTGTTCTCCCTGTCTCTCCAGTGGCTAAATATTTACTCTATATTTCATCCACAATGTTGCCAAAAGCCAAGTTCCATTTTCCACTACTCATCTTGTACACGCCACCAACACAGCCACTGTGACACTCATTGCCTGCTGTCTGGGTCCGGCGGAGCTGCCCCGAGGTTGATGCTCAGCAGGTTCCTCTAGCTGCTGTTTCATCCTCTGCCTTAACTTCAGTACGCAGCCATGACACAAACAGAGGAGGAGCCCGGGGCTGGGGACGGGGCCGGGGCCGGGCCCGAGGCTGGGGAAGTGGACATGTGGTCGTCGGTGCGTTGCCTGGGTTACCTGGCCAGCTTGAACCTGCTGGTGGCGGTGTGCGTGGGTCTGTACGTGCGCTGGGAGCTGACGGATGAACCCATCTTCCTGGTCATCTTCATCCTGGGCCTCTTCGTCCTCGGGATCGCCAGCATCCTCTACTACTATTTCTCCATGGCCTCGGCCAGCCTCAGCCTCTTCCACCTGTGGTTCGGCTTCCTGCTGGGCCTCCTGTGCTTCCTGAACAGCCCCGAGCTGGAGAAAGAGGTCAAGGAGCAGGTCACCGACTACCTGCTGCTGGCCAGTGTGGCGATGAGGACGGTCTGGGCCCTGACGGAGAGGCTCTGTGGCTGCGTCCGCCACAAGCCCACCTTCCTCACGTCCGCCGAGCTCCTGGAGCTCCTGGGCTTTGGCATCGCCAGCACCACCATGCTCCTCCACAAGTCCCTGGCCATCATCGGCCTGATGGTGGCACTAGGGGCGCTCATCGCCGACCTGCGGGTGAAGTCCCTCCTGGCCTTGCCTAACCTGGCCTGCTTCGCCCTGGTCACCTCCCTGCTGTTCTTCAAGGCCCTGGAAATCAACGCCAACCCCTTCACCCTGGGCTGCTTCCTGGGTCGTCTGATCTGCGACCCCCTGCTGGATGTGTACTTCAGCGGGCTGGGCGCCACAGAGCGCTGGCTGCCCGTGTTGTCACGCGGGAGGGTGTTGAGAAGACTCTCCCTGCTCCCCCTGGGTCTAGTCGAGGTGAGTGGCTGACTTTATTTGACGAATAAAAAAATCTAATTGAAGACACCTGCGGTTCCATTGTAAATGAGCAATCATGGCGGATAGCACAATTAAAAGGTTGCGACTTCATTTTCCATCGTGGTCCTCGAGGCTCATTTTAATTTCTCTCTCCACAAAATATGCCACTACTGAAAACAGCAGATGAATGAGCGCTCATGAACATAGCCCTCAAATTAATTCCATTGTGTTCCTCCCAGGTGTGTTTCTTTGTGCAGGCAGCCCTGAAGCTGGGCCACCTGGAGCAATGGTACCTGGTCATCCCGGGCTTCTGCGTGTTCGGCCTGTTCTGGACCGTGTGCCACGTGGTGCTGCTGATCACGCTGTGGGGCTTCCACACCAAGCTGAACGAGTGCCAGAGGGCGTGTGCTGCTCAGCGCGGCGCGGCCCCGGACACGCTCTGCCGGAGCATGGACCGGGTCATGGCCTCCCGCGGGATGAGGCACTTCTGTCTGATCTCGGAACGCCTGGTCTTCTTCAGCCTGGTGTCCACCGCCATCCTGGGCGCTGTTTCCTGGCAGGTCACTATCAAATC
>NC_139674.1:11945643-11950643 GCF_951799395.1 Argentina silus
GCCTTGTATCCGTCCAGCCTCCTACGGACATTGAACTGCAGTTGAATAGTGAAATGCCTGATGATGTATTCCCCAATGGAAAGAATAGCTATGAACGTATCAGAACCTACGCAGGTAGACAAAGCTCTGGCTATGTCATTTCAGTAGCGTGTGAATTTCTCAGTGCCCTGCACAGCCCCAGGTCTACCCTCCCTGCCGCACCTCAAATTGGGCTTTAAACACTGATGTGTTGGCCATCGATCCTCTCCTCATAACCGCTCACAGGAGGAGAGGTTCCCAAACTGTGAAGAAATATCTTGGCTCCGTCTCTGGTGCGCTACTTAATCTTTCTTTCGCTGCCTGTGTGTGGGAGAGTGTGTGTGTGTGTGTGTGTGTGTGTGTGTGTGTGTGTGTGTGTGTGTGTGTGTGTGTGTGTGTGTGTGTCTGTGTGTGTGTGTGTGTGTGTGTGTGTGTGTGTGTGTGTGTGTTCCACGGAGCACAGTGGGGTATTAATCGTGGTGAAGGATACGCCGTGTCATAGCCTGTGTCACTGTGTTTGAGCAGCGGAGGCCGCCTGAATAACAGACCTGGCCTGGTGCAGGGAGAGAGGGAGAGGGGGAGAGGGGGAGAGGGGAGGGGGGGTTCTAGTACTCTCAATTCCACATACACTGACGCAAGTGCATACACACACACTCACTCACACACACACACACACACTCATCCAACGTTTCAGGAGACAGATGCAGCTAACTCAAGTTTTTAAGAGCTCTTTCTCCTCTCTCCTCTGTCCTCTCTCCTCTGTCCTCTCCCTCCCTCCCTCCCTCCCTCCCAGGAGGAGACTCCCTACGTCTGGAGCAGCTCCTGGAGTGGTGGAAGGAGAAGAGCGCTGGCTTCTACTCCCGTCTCATCCTGGTCCTGGACACAGAGAACTCCCTGCCCTGGGTCAAGGAGGTCCGCCGGGTGGAGGGGGTCTACGTGGCCGTGCAGGGGGCTGAGCTGGCCCCCCCGGGGGACGTGGAGACCCAGGATGCCCCCCGCCTCGGCGACTTCACCTCCGAGTGGGTGGAGTTCAACTGCAACCCGGACAGCACCACCCAGTGGTCGGAGAAGGGCAGGACGGTGGCGGCGGTGTACGGCGTCTCCAAGCGCTGGAGCGACTACACGCTCCACCTGCCCACGGGAAGCGACGTGGCCAAGCACTGGAAGACGCACTTCCCTCAGGCCACCTATCCCTTGGTGCACCTGTCCAACTGGTGCTGTGGCCTCAACTTGCTATGGCTGTGCGGGGTGTGTCTACGGTGCTTCAGGAGGCTCAAACTAGCCTGGTTCCCCCCCAGCATACTGGACACGGGCCAGGGCATCAAACTGGTCCGCTCCTAGACTGGCTGGGCAGGGAGGTCACATTGGGTCTGGTATCTGAGGTCTGACCTTAGATGACTACAAACATGGGTCTGGTATCTGAGGTCTCACCTTAGATGACTACAAACATGGGTCTGGTATCTCTGGTACTACCTTAGATGACCACAACAATTAGTCTGGTATCTCTGGTACTACCTTAGATGACCACAACAATTAGTCTGGTATCTCTGGTACTACCTTAGATGACCACAACAATGGGTTTGATATCTATGGTTCTAAGTTAGATGACTACAACATTGGGAGTGGTATCTTTGGTACAACCTTAGATGACCACAACAATGGGTCTGATATCTATGGTTCTACCTTAGATGACCACAACAAATTGCCTTACAGGGTTCTCCCAGGATTTTGTAACAAGGTGACGCTGGATCGCATTATCAAAAACCGACTCACGTTTAGTTATGTTCTTTGGGGAGAACCTTGCCTCGTATCTGTAAAACAATGGGCTCAGCCGTGGTCCAACCATAGATATCTAACACCCCAATGGGCCTCAATGGGCCTTGTGTCTGTGGTGCAACCAAAGAGGGTATCGTGTCTCTGGTAAAAAAAAAAACAACAACAAACAAAGAAAATGAAACCATAAGCTGATGCTCTGTGTCCGTTCTATAGCCATAGCCACCACAATGACATCACAATGTGCCTTTCCTCTATTCCAGAGCCCACGGTGGGTCTGTCATGGGACAACGTGCTCTAATTTTCGAAAATGTAATACCGTATATAATTATTTTATGTATGCAGTCTTTTATAGGAATATGTTTTCTGATTCTATTCATGGTTCAAGTGCCATTTTTTTGTACCTGGTGTTAGGCAAATGAAAGCCTTAAAATGACACACCGAGGATTCTGGGACAATCTTCAAGAGTGATGTCGGCAGTGGGGTTTTTGTTTGATTTTCCCGTAGCTTTTTTGCCACTTTGCTTGCCTTTTCACAGTGTTGGATTTTATTGAGAGTAGCAAATGTCATTATCACATGAAACACACACACAATTAGATCACAAGAAACATGGTAATTTATTCAACCCTCGATAGCTTTTTTTTTTTTATTAAACGTTAAATATATTTAGTGTGTCAGAGTGAAGAAGTCTTTGTTTTATCTTGAGGAAGGCTGGGTTGGTTGCGTGTTGACGGTCTCCATGGCGGTGGGTTAAACAGCTCTTGCTGTTTTGGTGTCAGTGTCTCATATCATTGCATCATGAACAGATACTGTATATCTGCCCTTATTGGTGCTGTGATGACCTATTCTGGCCAAACTTTTCCGCTTCATTGGCTGACACTCTCTCTCTCTCTGCCGCTCTCTCTCTCTCTCTCTCTCTCTCTCTCTCTCTCTCTCTCTCTCGCACGCGCGCCCGCTCTCTCATGCTGCTTCTATGATGCACTGTGATGTTTATGCTAAAAGGTCAAATTGTATTTTCGTCATAGGAACAGAAAAGCCTTACTCTCTGTGTATCTTGTGTCGTCCTTCCTACATGCTTTGAACCAATGGGAATTCCTTATCTCCGAACATGCCAAAAATGTAATAATAAAGCGAATATCTAAAAATGGTGATGTGTTTGATCTCATTTCTTTGATCTTCTTCTTCTTCTTCTTCTTCTTCTTCTTCTTCTTCTTCGTCTTCTTATCTCTTAAATATGGAAAGTAATGAGCTTTTGTAAGATGACCGGCCCCCCATCCTGAGCTGTGCATTGAGATGGGACATCTATAGAGATGAACAGAGCCATTGTGTTTTGTCTGGGAAGTCACTGCGATGCATGCGCCATACTGGCTTTTAGTCCAATATGTCTCTCCCAGATGGTGGGGGGGTGGGGTGGGGGGGGGGTGGTGATGTGAGGATTGGAGAAGGTGGAAGAGAAGAGGAAGGGGGGAGTCGGGCAGAGGAAAGGAGAAAGAGAGGAGAGGATAAGAGAGGGTGAGAAAAGGAGAAGAAGAAGAAGCGAAGGAGGGGAGGAGAAGAGATTCGGGGAGGACCCAGAGGTGGCTCTTGTCGGTCCAGACTCATTAACGTGGCCTGGCTGACAGACGCTGAGCAAATACAGACCCCCTCGCTGTCTAAATGTTAGTGTTGGCAAATATTGGCTTTGGGAACTGAACGAGAGAGGGAAGGGAGTTGTAGTAGTAATGGTTCTGATGTTGTAGAACGCTGACAGTTCTACCAGTTCTCTCTCTCTCTCTCTCTCCATGTCTCTCTCTCTCTCTCTCTCTCGCTCTCTCTCTCAGGGGAGCAGGACACAGACCTCTCACTTCTGTTAGCTAAGTCCCCCTTCTTCAGCCTGTCTCCAAGGTAGAGCTTTTAAGGCTGGCGGTTTGGATGCATTTGATTGGTTTTAGACAGCAGGTCAGTGAGCTGCTACTGCCTTGAGGATACTATTAAGAGTAGAGGAAACACTTTTTTAAGCTTTCGGGGGAATTTAGCAACCTCTGTTGTCAGTTTTCATCTATGCCATGTACATTTGGAACTGCAAGCACTGCACACACAATGAGTTGGAAGGAGGGACTTGCTTTTCTGTCAAACACACACACACACACACACACACACACACACACACACACACAGACAGACATACACACCCACACAAGCCTGAATGGAGTGCTGTTTTTGGGTAAGGTCAGTGATTCATGTATACAGCAGGAATCATTTATGAGAATATTAGATTATCGGCTGGATTCATCTTCTAAACTGGATTAGCTCATGAAAGAGCGAGCCTCTGTGGTCCACATCGATGTGCTGAGTCAGAGCCTGCCACACACACACAAACACACACAAGCATACACACACACAAACACGCACAAGCATGCACACACACACACACACACACACACTTGATTTAGCAATTGGGCTTCATCTGTACTAAGTGGATCATTTGGGTCTGTGAGAAAATGTTTCACACAACTGCAGGCAAAGTGATGTGTGTGAGTGGTAGCCAGAGTGTTTTGGAGGATTACCTTGTGCTATACCATGCTTTTGTAACCATGCTGTAAATCACTGGTGTGCTGGGGAAAGCAGAAACACAGCCACAGAGGCATGCCGGGGGTTTGAATCTTCCATTCATTTGCCCCAACAATAACACACTGTAGTATGAATGGACATCATTAAACTACTGTACTGTAATATCTAGTGAATTATAGAATGCCCTGTGTAAGTAATGGGACAGTGAAGCATTGTTTTTCTTCTTTCGGCTCTACATCCCAAAAGTTTGGATTTGAAATCAAACAATTACTATGAGGTTAAAGTAGAGATTCTCAGCTTTTATTTGATGGTGTTTGTGTAAATATTGGTTTCACCCTTTAGAAATGACGCCACTTTTTACGCATAGTGCCCCTATTTTTAGGGTACCCAAAAATAATGGGACAGAAGCACTCACGTTTAGTATTTAGTGGACAATCCTTTGCAACTGCCTGAAGTCTGCAACCCATTGACCCCACCAGACGCTGGGTAACTTCTCTGGTGGCCGGTACTGTATCTTCAGTTGTTTGTTTTCAGGTCTTTTTGCCTAAAATCTTATCATCAGAAAATGAAATGCATGTTCAATTGGAAATAAAATCTGTTAAATCTGAAGATTGACTTGGCCAGTCAATACCTTTCCACTTTTTGCCCTGAATATCTCC